>NW_027176961.1:871915-911915 GCF_023349555.1 Cebidichthys violaceus
AATACCACACAGTATAAATACTCTGTAACAGTAAACATACTAATACCACACAGTATAAATACTCTGTAACAATAAACATACAAATACCACACAGTATAAATACTCTGTAACAGTAACAGTACTAATACCACACAGTATAAATACTCTGTAACAATAAACATACAAATACCACACAGTATAAATACTCTGTAACAGTAACAGTAGTAATACCACACAGTATAAATACTCTGTAACAGTAAACATACTAATACCACACAGTATAAATACTCTGTAACAGTAACAGTACTAATACCACACAGTATGAATACTCTGTAACAGTAACAGTACTAATACCACACAGTATAAATACTCTGTAACAGTAACAGTAGTAATACCACACAGTGTAAATACTCTGTAACAGTAACAGTAGTAATACCACACAGTATAAATACTCTGTAACAGTAAACATACTAATACCACACAGTATAAATACTCTGTAACAGTAACAGTACTAATACCACACCGTATAAATACTCTGTAACAGTAAACATACTAATACTACACAGTATGAATACTCTGTAACAGTAACAGTATTAATACCACACAGTATAAATACTATGTAACAGTAACAGTAGTAATACCACACAGTATGAATACTCTGTAACAGTAACAGTACTAATACCACACAGTATAAATACTCTGTAACAGTAACAGTAGTAATACCACACAGTGTAAATACTCTGTAACAGTAACAGTAGTAATACCACACAGTATAAATACTCTGTAACAGTAAACATACTAATACCACACAGTATAAATACTCTGTAACAGTAACAGTACTAATACCACACCGTATAAATACTCTGTAACAGTAAACATACTAATACTACACAGTATGAATACTCTGTAACAGTAACAGTATTAATACCACACAGTATAAATACTATGTAACAGTAACAGTAGTAATACCACACAGTATAAATACTCTGTAACAGTAACAGTAGTAATACCACACAGTATAAATACTCTGTAACAGTAACAGTAGTAATACCACACAGTATAAATACTCTGTAACAGTAACAGTACTAATACCACACAGTATAAATACCTGTTCGTGTCAGGACTGGCCCTCCACACCCTCTGACTGGTTCTCTTTGTGTTTCAGGTCACAAACCAGCAGCATGAACGTGAGTCTGATCTTCATCTTTTAATATCTTTGATGTTATTGTTCAGCAACGTGTCACATGGGTTCTTATTTATTCATCTTACTCATTCTTTTACTTCCTCTTCAGTAAGAGAAATTCATCTTTTGGAGCTTAGTTTTAATTTGCACAGAAAAAAACTGAACTGAAATATCAGAAAAAGTTGTTATTTGACTTTAACTTCCTCATTTAAATGAACATAACACCTTCGACTGGAGCGCTTTGGTTCACCTCTTCTTCTGTTGTGCTTTAATGGCACCGACCAGCTGTTTACATCTATTGTATTCATATTCACAGAGCAGCAGTGGATGGAAACAAGACTTCAGTCAGTCACATAGACATAAATACATATAGACATTTCACAAATATAAATATATACAAATAGATGTAAATACCTATAGACATTTCACATATATAAATATATACATGTAAATACATATATGAAGTATGTGAACGCTGAGCAGTAAGAAGTCGTCGAGGTTGTGAGCTTCAGAGACACAAAACACACACTGTAGCTGAGTGTTTGCAGAGTGTGTGTGTGTGTGTGTGTGTGTGTGTGTGTGTGTGTGTGTGTGTGTGTTGGGGGGGTTATGAATGTCAACAAGGTGGCATTCATCTCTTAAACCAACACCTTCCCACAGAACATTCCTGATGAGTCCGTCACCAGCACACCCTGTAATCCTTACACACACTGACTCACTCTGTGCTGCGTTCAGGGACAGCGTTGTTTTATCACTCACACTCACCAGACTGTCTTACAATTTGTGTCATAAAGGTTGGTGATCTTCAGAAACTAGCAAAAGCATGCTTGAATTTAAAATGATCCAACATAAACTCAGTGAACGTAGCCAGCAGCATTAGCTTTAGCTCATAGACTGTAGAGCTAGCTCTAAATCCAGAGAACAGGGACCAATAACCAAACTATAAACTAAGCCTCATAATTAGTATTCACTCACAATGTCAACAGTCAAAGTACTATTCTACATTCAGAGTGAAAAGTGAAGGTTTGATATCAGATGTTATCACAATACACAAACACAAAGTAATCACAGAAAGCTGCTCTTTAAAGTATAACTTTTAAGTTCTATTATTAATGATCAGCTCAACTAATATCTAAAACTAACAACAAATACTATACATTTATGAGCACGCTGTCTAACATCAGACAATCTAGTGTGTGTGTGTGTGTGTGTGTGTGTGTGTGTGGCGAGAGAACAGCTCAGACAATTGCGGATGTAATCTAAAACGTGGCTACGTCACGTGGGACTACAAGTAGAAGACAGATCGAACTATCAAAATGGAGGTGTAGTTTCACACGTGACCACACCTTGCGAGACCACAAAATGTTGCGAGATTACAAAATGGTGAGAGACAATAGCGTTCCCGTTATCTACATGTGTCTGAGGTAGTTAGCTCAACTGGGGTGGCTGTGGCTCATTGGGTAGAGAGGGTTGCAACCACAACTACAACCACAAGGTCGGCGGTTCAATCCTTGGCTGCTACGAGTCCTGTGCCGAAGTGTCCCTGAGCAAGACACTAAACCCCGGGCACTTCTCAGCACCTCACTGCTCCCAACAAGCTAGGGATGGGTAAATGCAGAAGTGACATTTCATGTATATGTATATGACGACTCTATTAAAATGTAATTTCAGTATATACATGTAACTATATGTGGTTAAAAAAAGGAAAAAGGTAAAACATTCAAGAAACGGCACTCAGCGCCACCGTAAGATATAGGAACTGTTTCTCTATCATGCAGAAATTCGACTGGCAATCTCAAATGTGTCCAGAAAACAAAACAAGTATCCTCACCACCGCGGTAAAATATGGAGATTTTTATTTCATCACACAGGTACCCGCTGACAATCTTGGACTCGCCCAGCCGTGGTTCTCATCTTTGAACCGATAAAATAACAACTAGCGGTGACTGATCTAGCTCTACACGGTTGTAGCAGTGTGAAATACATGGTATAATGGGACTCGGGCGTCAGCGAGCATAAACACAACAACACGTTATAACAATACAGTAACTTAAGCAAAATAAACAAGGTAATAAACACACAATAACCTAACTAAGCCCAAACTCCAAGCTAAACCTCTTACTGTGAAATTACTTCTTAATGGTCGTTGTGATCCTGAATATCTAGTTAAACTCGGGTGCGCAGCTCCAAGCTGTGTGCAATAAAACCTCTGTGTGGCAAAGTGTTTCTTCGGAAATCAAGGGTATTCTTCTTCCTTATAACCAACACAAAGTAGATGTTAACGAGGAGAGAACGGGGCGTTATCCGTTCTCTGCCTCAGGATCCAAAAACAAAACAAATCAAAAGCAGTATTAAATTGAGAGCTTCGTCTTCCGGCTTAGCTCCCTTTTCACCAAGACGGTCCGGTGCAGCGCCTGCTTTACTGCTGCAGCCGCACCAACCCGCCTGTCGATCTCCATCTTACCCTCACTCGTGAACAAGACCCCGAGATACTTGAACTCCTTTGCTTGAGGTAGGCACTCCGTCCCCACCTGGAGGGAGCAATCCACCGGTTTCCGGCAGAGCACCATGGCCTCAGATTTGGAGGTGCTAACTCTCATCCCTGCCGCTTCCCACTCGGCTGCAAATCGCCCCAGTGAGTGCTGGAGGTCACGATCCGAGGAGGCCAACAGGACCACATCATCTGCAAACAGCAGAGAGGCGATCCCGAGACCCCCGAACCTCACATTCTCCACCCCCCGGCTGCGCCTAGATATCCTGTCCGTGAAAGTCACGAACAGGACCGGTGACAAAGGGCAGCCCTGGCGGAGGCCAACACCCACCGGGAACGTGTCTGACTTATTGCCGAGAATACGAACACAGCTCCTACTGCAGTCGTACAGAGACCGGACGGGTCCGGCACCCCATACTCCTGCAGCACCCCCCACAACAACCCAGAGGGACCCGGTCAAAAGCCTTCTTCAAGTCCACAAAGCACATGTAGACTGGTTGGGCAAACTCCCAGGACCCCTCCAGTAGTCTTGTGACGGTAAAGAGCTGGTCCACTGTTCCATGGCCGGGACGGAATCCTCACTGCTCCTCTTGAATCCAAGGTTCAACAAACGGTCAGAGCCTCCTTTCCAGCACTCTGGCATAAGCCTTCCCCGGGAGGCTGAGTAGTGTGATACCCCGATAATTTTAACACACTGTCCGGTCCCCCTTTTTGAAAAATGAGAACCACCACCCCGGTCTGCCAGTCCATGGGCACTGATCCCGACCCCCATGCAACATTGAAGAGGCGTGTCAGCCAAGACAGCCCAACAGTGTCCAGCGCCTTCAGCATCTCGTGGCGGATCTCATCCACCCCCAGCGCCTTGCCACCAATGAGCTTTTTGACTACCTTAGCGGCCTCCCCCAGGGATATGGGTGCACCCCCCCAAGTCTTCAGGCGCTGTCTCCTCACCGCCCGACGATGAGGTAGGCCCTGCTTTCCCTTCCTGAGTCGTCAGATGGTTTGTCAGAAGAAAGTCCTTCTCCATGGCCTCCCCAAACTCCTCCTATGCCTGAGTTTTAGCATCCGCGACCATCGCAGCTGCAGCCCTTCTGGCCTGCCGGTACCTCTCAGCTGCTTCAGGAGACCCCTGAGCCAACCTGGCCCAAAAACTCCTCCTTCAGCTTGACAGCTTCCCTCACCAGTGTCCACTACCATGTTCTCGGGTTGCCGCCAAGACAGGCACCGATGACCTTCCAATCACAACTCCTAGTGGCCGCGTCCACAATAGAGACTTTGAACATGGTCCACTCGGATTCCATGTCCCCAACCTCCCTCGGGATGTGTGAGAAGTTCTTCCGGAGGTGGGAGTTAAAGACCTCCCGGACAGGGTCCTCCGCCATACTTTCCCAGTTCACCCTCACTACACGTTTGGGCTTGCCAGGTCTTTCCAGCCGGCTCCCCCGCCATTTGGAACCGGTGGCTCTGTGAGAATCACTTTCTTTGACTTCTCCAGTGCATTTAACACCATCCAACCAGTGCTACTGAGTGAGAAGCTGCGGGAGGTGGGGGTTAACGCGTCCACTGTCTCCTGGATCACTGACTACCTCACAGGCAGACCACAGTTTGTCCGACTGGGCCGTGTACTGTCTAATACGGTGGTCAGTGATACTGGAGCCCCACAGGGAACTGTTCTGTCTCCCTTCCTGTTCACCTTGTACACCACTGACTTCCAGTACAACTCGGGGTCATGCCATCTGCAGAAGTTCTCTGATGACTCTGCAGTGGTCAGGTGTATAAGGGACGGACGGGAGGAGGAGTACAGGGCAGTAGTGGATGACTTTGTGGAGTGGGCCGGTAGAAATCACCTGCTTCTGAACGTGGCCAAGACCAGAGAGATGGTGGTCGACTTCGGGAGGAGGACGACGGCTCCACAGCCGCTGAGAGTTCTGGGAGAGGACGTGGACATGGTGAAGGAGTACAAGTACCTGGGTGTCTCCATCGACAGCAGACTGAGCTGGAAGGCCAACATCAACGCTGTGTACAAGAAGGGGATGAGTCGACTCTTTTTCTTGAGGAAACTTCGATCCTTCAACGTGTACAGCAAGATGTTGGAGATGTTCTACTGTTGTGGCCAGTGCACTGTACTTCGCCGTAGTCTGCTGGGGGAGCAGCATTGGAGCTGGAGACACCAACAGACTTAACAAACTGGTTAAGAAGGCCGGCTCCATCATCGGCTGTAAACTGGACAGTCTGGAACAGGTGGTGGAGAGGAGGACACTGAAGAAACTATCATCCATATTGGATAACCAGGACCACCCTCTCCACCACCTACTGCAGGGACAGCGGAGCACTTTCTCCAACAGACTGATCCAGCTCCGCTGTCATAAGGACAGGTACAGGAGAACATTCCTGCCTACTGCTATAAGACTGTACAATAAATCACCTCAGGCCAAATCAAATCGTTAAACCTCTGCACTACTGTTTATTTAGTTGATTTAATATTATTCTGTTCTATTCACTGTGTATATAGTGTGCATTTTTTATATAACATCTTTACTATATTATAACTGTATATATTGTGACATGTGTATTTTAACCCTAACCCTAACCCTTATATAATAAGATTTTTTACCTGTGACCTATTGCTGCTCTGTAACCTATTGCTGCTTGTAACAAAATAATTTCCCCTCGCGGGATCAATAAAGTTAGTATCTATCTATCTATCTATCTATCTATTTGATCTAACTCACCACCATGTGGTGATCAGTTCACCACATGGTGAGCTCTGCTCCTCTCTTCACCCAAGACATAAGACCAAGTCCAAGACATCCAAGACATACGGCCGCAGATCAGATGATACGATTACAAAGTCGATCATAGATTTCCGGCCTAAGGTGTTCTGGTACCAGGTACGCATATGAGCCACCTTATGTTCAAACATGGTGTTCGTTATGGCCAAACCGTGGCTAGCTCAGCAGTCCAATAGAAGTCCAACCACTCAGGATCAGATCGGGCAAGCCGTTCCTCCCAATCACCCCCCCGCCAGGTTTCTCCGTCATTGCCCACGTGAGCGTTGAAGTCTCCCAGGAGAACTATGGAGTTGGCAGGCAGCGCCCTTTACAGGACCCCTCCCACCGACTCCAAGAAGGCTGGATACTCCGAACTGCTGTTTGGTGCATAAGCACAAACAACAGTCAGAGCCTTGCTCCCCGCAACCCGTAGGCGCATGGAGGCAACCCTCTCATTCTCTGGGGAGAACTCCAACACAGCGGTGCTCAGCTGGGGGCTCATGAGTATCCCCACTCCTGCCCGGCACCTTTCACCCTGGGCAACTTCAGAAAATGACAAATCTCCAAGACCTTGGTTCCAGAGCCAGTGCTGTGTGTGGAGGTGAGTCCAACTCTATCTAGCTGGTATCGCTCCATCTCCTGCACCAGCTCTGGCTCTTTCCCCACTAGCGAGGTGACGTTCCACGTCCCTAGAGCTAGTCTATGCTGCCGGCGATCGTCTCGTCCAGGCCCCCGGCCTGGTCCGCCGTCTGGTCTGCATTGCACCCGACTCCGATGCTTGTCCCTACGGGTGGTGGGTCCACAGGGTGGCTTATCTATGTGGTTTCTTCGGGCTGAGCCCGACTAGCTCCCCTAGTGGGTCTGGCTCCGGGAGGGTGCCCCTGTTTCCCTGGTCCGGGCAAGTTGGCTGAAGACCGTGGGCTGCTTTTCATCAGGGTTATTTTGAACCGTGCTTACTCTGGGCTCTCCCCTGAGACCTGTTTGCCTTGGGCTACTGCCCCAGACAATCGGTGTTATCTTCAACTCAAATCAGGCTTTTGGCAGAACAAGCAGGTCCAAGTCTTTTTCTTTGTTCAAATAGGCACATGCTGAGCCCAACAGTAGATAGACAGGTAGGTAGGTAGGTAAGTTTATTAACTAGCTGTCAGTGAAGGGAAAATGCAGCTTTAGATTTGATTTATATGAACTTGTTCTCTACTTCCTGTTTAAATAAAGGAGTTTTGAACCTGACTGACCTCTAACAGAAAGTATGTGGCGCTCTAAACCACTACTGACTCGTAGAGTCAGTAGTGGTTTAGAGCAGTGATTCTTAACCATGGGGCTGCGAGCGCCACCTAGAGGGCCGCAGAAAACTTTCAGTTTTGCACCTGTGGGCCGCGAGGGCCACGGGACCGCATAGGTTATCAATTGAAGACACCAGAGATATTACTGTTATCCATGAGACGCTCAGTTACAATATAGCTTCCCACCACTTGGCGGCGGTAATGCGTCAGTCAGTTGTTTAACAAGCTTCAATAAGCAGAAGAAGACACTCAGCTAGCTGCTAGCCTGTAGCGAAAGTTATGGAGAAGTATTTAAAATTAAAAAATTAATTAAGTATTTAAGTAACGCCGACAATTGTTTTATCGCGCATTAACGCAGTTTTTTTATTATTATTAAGCTAACATTTTTAACGCAAGAACCGGGCAGCGAGCGGTGAACAGCTGTGTGTGTGTGTGTGTGTGTGTGTGTGTGTGTGTGTGTTTGTGTTTGTGTGGCGTCTCTTCCTGAAATGATTAATTTAAATTATTTTTGTAGAGTTTTTAAAGTGTTTTTGTTTGTAATATGTATAATAATCATATCATTTAGTTATCCTACTGAGAATTTAACAAACAAAAACATGACGTAGATATGTTTACAGTTTTCAAGGTGTGTATTTAAATATCATCTATGAACACATGAAAGTAAAGTAGTGAACACTGAATATCTATGATCAGAATCATTATAACTGTATTTTAACTGATACTGTGTGAAGAATACTGCTGTTAAAAAGAACCTGATCTGTTTAAAGTGTCAAACCAAATGTTATTGTACTGTTGTTCGTATAGCAGTACTTTAAAATAAAAGTACACAATACACTACCTTTGAATTCATTATTGAACTTTGCTCATAACAATGTGATTAATCAAGATTAAAAATGGTAATCGTTGCCCAGCACTAATTTAAAACAAAAACATGAAGACCAAAGTGGTGCCAAACCCCCCGAAAAGTCTAAATGAACAGTCCTGACTTCATCAAGTAGGGCTTTGTGAACGGAGGTCAGAGGCAGAGAGCCCAGTGTGTGGACTGTTGTTGTTGTTGTTGTTATTGTTGTTGTTATTGTTCATTTGTCACAGATATGAAGAATAACTTCTGCTTCTGAAGACTGCTGAAGCATATCATTAGCAGATTATAAGGCTATATTTTCATTTGCCCTTTATTTAAATTCTATTTACAGTTTATTTCATTTGAAACTTATTATTTTGAATGTATATATTTTATTACCACATATTTATTTATCAAATTTCCATTTTTTTCTCTGTTTTTTTGAGTCCCTCCTTTGTTTCTGCAGTAATTCTGCAGTTTATTGATGAGTTATTTTTGTGTTAATAAGCCTGACTTGAGCCTTTACATGTGTTCTTGTATTACCTTGATTTGTTCCATTGTTAGCCTGTTGGGCGTTTTGTTGTATTTGTATGCAGGTTTACATGATAAATACATGTGATGATCATATTGTATCAGGTCATTTACTGTATTTGACCAGGTTTCTGCTTGTTAAACTGTAAGTGGATTTGATTTAGTTATTGAATACAAATTAAATCAAGAGTGAGATCAATTAGTTAAATGTGCTAATATTTGAATGGGCCCCGGGCCACTTTGTACTTGAAAAGTTGGGCCCTGAGGTGAAAAAGGTTAAGAACCCCTGGTTTAGAGAACTACAACTGTGGACGTCAGAGGAACTGCAGCCAGTCATGTTTCTCACTTCCTGTTGTTCTTCTGTTCTTTCTTTCTGCAGCTAGAAGACGCTCTTGGAGGTTGGCCCGCTGGTGGCAACAACCCACAACAACCTAACCCCACCTGGCCTGGAGGTGAGTCTGGAGGAGTAGGGGCCTGGCCCGGACAGCCGGGACAGCCAAGCCAGTCCTCCTGGCCCGGACAGCC
Organism: Cebidichthys violaceus; assembly: GCF_023349555.1. Lineage (NCBI taxonomy): Eukaryota > Metazoa > Chordata > Actinopteri > Perciformes > Stichaeidae > Cebidichthys > Cebidichthys violaceus. The sequence goes on from NW_027176961.1 coordinate 881,520, forward strand.
GGGACAGCCAAGCCAGTCCTCCTGGCCCGGACAGCCGGGACAGCCAAGCCAGTCCTCCTGGCCCGGACAGCCGGGACAGCCAAGCCAGCCCTCCTGGCCCGGAGAGCCAAGCCAGCCGAGCCAGCCCAGTCAGCCCAGCTGGCCCTCTCCCGGCCCCCAACCATCTGCACCTGGAGGATGGGCCAATCCTTCACCCGGACCTGGACCTGGACCTGGATTCGGTTTGGCCCCCAAAAACAATATGGTGAGACAGAAAGCTAGATGAATGATGGTTGATGGAGGATGATGGATGATGGGTGGAGTTAACAGCTATGTCCTGTTGACAGACGGTTCCGTACTCGCTGGCTCTGCCTCGTGGAGTTCATGACAAACTGCTCATCACCATTGTTGGAACCATCAACGCCAACCCTGACAAGTCAGTATGAACAGTTGAACTTGAACAATGGATGGATGGCTAAATGGTGACATACTGTAATGCAGCTAAATCATCTGGTTGTGTTTCAGGATCACAGTGGATATGTCAAAACCAACAAACGACCTGGCCTTCCACTTCAACCCTCGCTTCAATGGCGGAAAGGTGATCGTCAGGAACTCCCGCATTGGCAACAAGTGGGGACAAGAGGAGAGAGAATGCTCAGGCTTCCCCTTCGTCCCAGGACAGCGATTTGAGGTCAGATATTTAATTTATATTAATAAGATACTCCTAGTGTAGGTTTTTATTATTAATACTGAGTCCTTGTTAGATTTAGTCTTCTAATGATGAGGCGTCGGAGGGTCCCTGAATGCACCATAACGTGTATTTAAAGTGCCAGTCTCTGACAAAGCAGGTTGATGATGATGAGTTTGTGGTTTGTTGTTGCAGATGAAAATCATGTGCACCAATAGAGAGTTTAAGGTCGCCGTCAACAACTCTCACCTGCTGTCGTACCAACACCGGATCAGTGACCTGCAAAACATTAAAAAAGTCGATATCTACAACGACCTCACCCTGATCGATGTCCGCATAGAGACTCTGCACTGAGGTAGTTCACCTCATCAAGATCTACTACAGATCCACTGGAGATCTACTGGGAATCCACCACAGATCTACTACAGATCCACTGGAGATCCTCCCAAGATCTACTCAGAATCCACGGCTTATCTACTGGGAATCCACCACAGTTCTACTACAGATCTACTGGAGATCCACCAGAGATCTGTTGGGGATTCTCCAGAGATCTACTGTGGATCCATGGGAGATCTGTTGGGGATTCTTCAGAGATCTACTGTGGATCCATGGGAGATCTGTTGGGGATTCTCCAGAGATCTATTGTGGATCCATGGGAGATCTGATGGGGATTCTCCAGAGATCTACTGTGGATCCACTAGAGATCTGCTTGAGACCTTTTGAAGATCTACTGGTGATGAACCACAGATCTACCTGAGATCCTCAGTAGATCCTCAGTTAATACAAAATGTATCTTTGACAAATCTATTGGTGATTCTTGGTAACGTAAACATAAAATGTTCTTTGAGACATAAACATCCCCAGAAGGTTTTCATTGGCTCCTCCTGTACTATTTTTTTTTTCAAATGAATAAAGTTTCCATCTGAGGTTTGTTGGAGTTTGTGTCTACTTGTATCCTAACCCTAACCCTGGCCTGTGTTAAAGGGACAGATTTATCTCGTGTTTAAAACAACCATCATGGTTTGATCAGGTCTGACCTACATCATAACTCTCAGAGCGAGTCGTCCTCTAATCAGAAGATCCCCCAGTCCTCATGTCCAGATGTTCTTGAACTGATCCTGAAAAATGTGTGAGTGATGACGTGTCCAGATAGTTAAGAAACTATATATGCCAAATAAATGTACTATTCTTCAACATACTTTTGTGTATATAAACAATCTTATGTATCTCTTTGGACACACTCATTTTTTATTTAGTGGCGTCAACCTCCGGTTCTAAAAAGTGAAATAAAAGTAAAATAAACCATAAAGCAGAGAATGCTTCAGGGCGGGGCTACCTTGTGATTGACAGGTCGACACCACGGTGATTTCGGGTTGTCAGTGTTTTCATCTTAAAACTTTAACCCCTTAGTGTGTTTTACCTTCATCAAAGTTAATTGTTACTTTTTGGTTGCCTACAAAGCGTTTGGTTGTACTTAGCTCCACCAAGTAGCATCACTTATGGTTGCAAAAAACCAAGATGGTGACTGCATGAATTATTGACTGAGAGGAGGTCTCTGCTTCTGTGAACCAAAAACACCTTCATGCTGCATTATGGTGCAAATAAGCATCATTCTAGTTTATATAAAGTCAATAAACAAGTAATAATGTAGTAAAAGTAAGTAGAAAACTAATACTAATGAATTGTACAATATGAATCATACAAACAATAAGTATAGAGAAAACAAATACCTCTTGTGATTGTTGTGATTGTCTTCATAAAACTATAATGTTTAGAGGAAGAATTAGAAAACGTATTTTGTGTTTGTTAAATTTTATAAAAATGAATTTGCATTTAGTCTGAAAGATTTGACCCAGTCATTTAGATGCACTTTGTTTCAAAAGACTTTATTAATTTAAACACATTGTTTATTTTATCATAGATCCTGTGAGAGGAAATAAAAAGAGAATTAAGGACAATGTAGTGACCCCGGTGCTTATCAAAAAAGTCACCACGGTTGCTGATTGTTTGTTCTGACGCATGGCATAAATAACGAAGTCCAGTTTCCAATATAGGCATTTTATTTGTCACGTAAACAGGCCAATCACTTTCTCTGTTGTTATCCATTTCATCTACATAAACCAAAGAAATCCAAACATTTATATTCATTAAATGGTCAAAAAATGTTTGCTCCTGCTAACTCAAGTGACCCCTGATTTTATTAACCTGTGGCCTAACTGACAGCGGCACTACGCCCCCAAGTGGTGGGAGGCTGTATGAAACAAAACAATAACGAAATGGTTCTGACAGAAACTAAAAGAGAATTTCATGCAGATTAAATTCCAGTTGTGGAGAGAAACTACTCAAATATCAGAGTATTTCTACACTGAGGTATTACTACTTTTACTAGATCAGAGTTCTTATTCAACCGTTTGATTGTTAGCATGTTAAAAACTATAGTTCTTTCTTGGTAGAAAAATTATATTTGTAAATAAAAAACAAAAAATATAAAACGTCATGACGTAGCAGGCTTCCTACGTCATGACGTAGCAGGCTTTCTACGTCATGACGCAGCGGCTCCAGCTGGACGTCGTTCTGTTCGTATTGAGCTCAGAGGAGCAGACAGCTGCAGAAGGTCCGCATTAAACCCGTGATTTAGGGTTTAAAAACTACGTTTAATCAGCCACCAACACACGGGGGTCCGGGACTAACGGGACCAACCCGGGAAACACGAGTCTGGAGGGTTTCGTCGCTGCCAGCAGGTTTTATAACCTCCAGGTGAGTTTGACCCTCGGCCTCTGTTAGCTTGAAGCTAAAGCTATCTGTGTTTACAGCACAAACAAACATGTCAACAAACTATGTTAGCTTGAAGCTAAAGCTATCTGTGTTTACAGCACAAACATGTAAACAAACATGTAAACAAACATGTCAACAAACATGTAAACAAACATGTCAACAAACCAACGTGAACGTGCTCATGTTTCTTCTAGAATAGATTTTACTAGCTCTGTATTAGTTAGCCACGGAGGCTAGCCAGTTAGCCAGGTGTATCATGGCTTCAGACGGCCGCGGCTACTAGCATGCTAGTTAGCATGTAGCATGCTAGCAAAGTTGGTCGACTTGCCTCTGCGGTGAGCTCCGGTTACAGGTTGTTTGTTTGTCAGTGTGTTAGCCGGGACTGCTAACTGTTGTTAGGTCTAGTTAGCACCGGTTACTGCTGGAGGACTAGTTAACACTGGTTACTGTTGGATGACTAGTTAGCACCGGTTACTGCTGGAGGTCTAGTTAGCATCAGTTACTGCTGGAGGACTAGTTAACACCGGTTACTGTTAGATGACTAGTTTACACTGGTTACTGTTGGAGGACTAGTTAACTTGTGGTTACCGCTGGAGGACTAGTTAGCCCCGGTTACTGCTGGAGGTCTAGTTAGTACCGGTTACTGCAGGAGGTCTAGTTAGCATCAGTTACTGCTGGAGGACTAGTTAACACCGGTTACTGTTGGATGACTAGTTTACACTGGTTACTGTTGGAGGACTAGTTAACTTGTGGTTACCGCTGGAGGACTAGTTAGCCCCGGTTACTGCTGGAGGTCTAGTTAGTACCGGTTACTGCAGGAGGTCTAGTTAGCATCGGTTACTGCTGGAGGACTAGTTAACTGGTTACTGTTGGATGACCAGTTAGCTTCTGGTTACTGCTGGAGGACTAGTTAGCACTGGTTACTGCTGGAGGACTAGTTAGCTTATGGTTACTGCTGGAGGACTAGTTAACACTGGTTACTGCTGGATGGCTAGTTAGCTTATGGTTACTGCTGGAGGACTAGTTGGCACCGGATACTGCTGGAGGTCTAGTTGGCATCAGTTATTGCTGGAGGACTAGTTAGCACCAGTTACTGTTGGATGACTAGTTAGCTTCTGGTTACTGCTGGAGGACTAGTTAGCACTGGCTAGTGCTGGAGGTCTAGTTAGTACCAGTTACTGCTGGAGGACTAGTTAGCACCAGTTACTGCTGGAGGACTAGTTAGCTTATGGTTACTTCTGGAGGACTAGTTAACACTGGTTACTGCTGGATGGCTAGTTAGCTTATGGTTACTGCTGGAGAACTAGTTAAAACTGGTTACTACTGGATGGCTAGTTAGCTTATGGTTACTGCTGGATGACTAGTTAGCACCAGTTACTGCTGGATGACTAGTTAGCACCGGTTACTGCTGGAGGTCTAGTTAGCAGCAGTTACTGCGGGATGACTAGTTAGCACTGGTTACTTACTGTATTGTGAAACTCCGAATCAGGAAGCTGTTCTAGTGTAAATGTAATCTTGTGATTTCTTCCTCTGTTGGATCTTTGTATGTTTAACAGAGTTCAGTTAGAACCACTGAACTAAACAACATATGTTAGTGAAGACACGTTCTTCAAAATAAAAGCATCAGAGAATCAAGCTCTAACGTTTTAGTGATGGTGTAAATATTTAGTAAACTAACTCCATCGATCATCAGCTGTTCATGATGAGATCAATTCATCTTCTCTGATTCATGAATAAAGACAGAAGCTGGAACCAGACCATGAGAAATGATTATATTTATAATATATATTTATAATTTATATATATATATATATATATATATATATATATATATATATATATGTATGTGTGTGTGTGTGTGTGTGCGTCCTGAGGGGGGGGAGCCTGTTCTGTTTCCTGTCTGGGAGGAAACGGTGAACGTCTGAGAGATGTGAAGCTGAAGGATCAGAGGAGCTGTCACTCAAACCAGGACCACGCCCCCTCCAGCAGCAGCAGCCAATCAGCACGCAGCCTGGAGGTGAACGCAGTGAGTAGTGGGAGGAGTTAGTTCAGGTTATAAGAGTTCTTATTGTTTGATAAACAGTCAAAGCTACAAACTGAAGGAGGGACGACAACTATGACTCCCAGGGTACATTTCACCTACAAACATCCAATCACTGAGCTTCATGTTTAAATACCCCCCCCCCCCCCCCCCGTCCATAGCATCAGCCGCTGAGGCTCATGGGTATTTCAGTATGTAGAGAAACACTGAACTGATGGTGTGAGTGGTTGTTGTTCCACAATCTAAGAGAGTGGAACAGGAAGTCTAGTTGAGAAGAATTTAATCAACAGCTGTGAAGGAGACTGAAGTTCTTCTTCTAATGAACTTAAAGTTTAACTCATAGCGTCATGGAGTTTAAATGTGACGTGTTTAAAGGAGCTAGACATCCTGTTATCAGGCCTCGTGGTTATCGTCTCTTACCTGAGAGGAGTCTCGTGATACTCAACACTGATTGTTTCTAAAGTTAGTTAAAGTTAAAGTCAGTGAAACACTCTATTCTACCGTGACTCATTCTGTTGAGTCGTCTTTCTTCTTTCTGCTCCTCAGCTTTAATGAAACGAGGTGTGAAACAGAATCATGACGAGCTAACATTAAACTCAACTTTAGTTTTAATCAAGTTAAACCTGTTTGTTTAGTTTGACATGTGTCTCTCTCTGTCTGTCTGTCTCTCTCTGTCTCTGTCTCTCAGGACCATCATGCACCTGAAGTCGTATCCTAAGCTGCTTCGTTCAGAGTTGTGTTTGGAGACGTCTCATTGCAGCAGCCTGTTTGTGAGGACCTGCAGCAGTAACCATGGCAACAACAACCTCATCAGTCGCCTCCCGCCGGGCGTCATCTCCACCAACAAGCTCCGCCCTAAAGCCTCGCCAAGCGCCGCCTCGCAGCCTCGTTCGCCGTCTCCGCTCTGCGAGGACAACGCTCTCCGACTGCACCGGACCACCGTGGAGGACACCGATGCCCCGCTGGACGTCTGGACCGTGATCCGGCCCGGACACGTCCGGGAGAAGATCGCCATCTTTGCTTCAGATGCCGAGCGCACGGACAGCGGTGCTGGCGGCGAGCGCACCTCGACCGATGACTCCGACGGGACGCTGCCCGTGTGTCCGAACCATGGCGCCGTGTCGGGACCGTCGAGGGCCGGGAAAGCAAAGGGAAGCTGGGAGGAAAACTGCAGCGCCAAACGGCGCCGCAGGTCGGGAAGCAATCAGAACCTGCAGAAGGACTCGAGGACCCGGGTCCAGGACGCACAGCGACCGTATCCACGGCACTCGGGCGGCGAGGCGGTGACGGAGGAGCAGATGGTGTCGGTGGTGGAGATGGTGGCGTTCCTGGAGCAGAGAGCCAGCGAGCAGCAGCCCGACTCCAAACCTCTGCTCGCCCTCCAGAGGAGCTCCACCACCATCACGCTGTCCAGAGCTCCGCCCCCAGATGTCCGGGGGGAGGAGCCAGAGAGCGTCAGAGTGTCGGACATGGTGGCCAAGCTGGAGTCCGAGTGTCTGAAGAGGAGGACGGAGGGAGATCTGTCGAGGAGCAACAGCCTGAGGACGGTGGGACGCGTGCTGCTCGCCGCCGGGGACCAGAGCCACGCCCCCTTGTACCAGAGCCCCACCCCCTGTCGACCTTCATCCCCATCACTGCCAATTGCTCAGAGTTTGGGCCGGGAGCCAACCAGCTACTCTGAACCAGCTATGACCACGCCCCCCTCAGGTGAGGCCAAGGGGGCGGAGACACTTAAAGAAACTCCACCAGAGGAGGAGGAGCCTCTGCCGGGCTTGTTGTTTTTGTCTCGGCCTCCCGCCTCTCAGCCCCACCCCCCTCCCAATCGCTGTGACTCTATTAGCCAATCGGAGGTGAGGAGGAGGAGGCGGGCAGACCGAGCTCAGGAGGACGAGGTCGTCGTTCCTCTGGTCCGGCGTGCGTCACATGACTTCCTGTTGATGCGTCGGCGGCTGCAGCAGCTTCTGGAGCCTCGTGCGTTCCTCTCAGCGCTGCCTCACCACCTGCTGCTGAACATCCTGACCCGGCTGCCCACGCTCAGCCTCGCGGCGCTGAAGTGCAGCTGCCGGTTCTTCCTGTCGGTCATCGAGGATTACGGCGTCCGTCCCTCCGACTCTCTGTGGGTGTCTGACCCGCGGTACCGAGATGACCCGTGTAAACAGTGTAAGCGGCGGTTCGTCCGCGGCGACGTGTCTCTCTGCCGGTGGCACCACAAGCCGTTCTGCCGGGCTCTCTACGGACCCGGGTACTGGATGTGTTGCCGCGGCGCGCGCAGGGACGCGCCCGGCTGCAACGTGGGTCTCCATGACAACCGCTGGGTACCGGCGTTTCACAGCATCGACGTCTACAGGAGGGGTCGCCATGACGACTGAGAGACTACGGTCCCATCATGCAACAGCAAGTCAGACTTGTGTTTAAAGGTGAACTTCTGCTCCTCACATGATCTGAACCAGAGGAGGAGGAGTCTCAGACAGGACCTCCTCCTCCCACCACGTCATCTGTTGACTCTTTGATCACAGATCAGATTCTTCATCTTCATCAGGATGAAGAGTCAGATCGTTGTGTGTGAGGAGGCGGAGCTTCTGCAGAAGAAGAATCCATTACCGTTGTTTACACTTGTATATAAATCATAAAGAGTTTAAAGGAAACATGAACGATCGATAATCAGTTCTTCTTAACGTGGCCTTGAGTGTGGAGACGCTGCAATATTACAGATTATAAATATATATAAATATATAAATGAGCAACAGAGAGTTCTGTTTTTAAGGCTGTTTTCCTTCGTGTTGCTTGAATAAAGTTCTTTCTCATCAGTTCTTCAAACAGACTCGACTCGTTTCACGTTCGCAAGGAAACTTTATTTTCTGTCCACATGTTTTAAATCTTTAAATGTCTCCGTCCTTGTTTCACCGACGACGTTGTGCTGCTGCTGTGATGTCATCGTGGACCCCGTGACATCACACAGACCCTCCAGCAGCTGGAAGTAGTTGTACTTGATGTCGTACTCCATGTCGTACCAGAAGTTCACTGCACAGAGAAACAGTCACACCTCAACTTCTGATGACGTCGTTTATTTACTTCTAACTGATGATGTCACCGGGAGTCACAAATCAGCAGCGTCTGTCTGTCTGTCTGTCTGTCTGTCTGTCTGTCTGTCTGTCTGTCTGTCTCTCTCTCTCTCTCTCTCTCTCTCTCTCTCTCTCTCTCTCTCTCTCTCTCTCTCTCTCTCTCTCTCTCTCTCTCTCTCTCTCTCTCTCTCTCTCTCCAGGTACCTGCGATGCAGCGGTGTGTGGTGCGTTCAGGTACCTGCGATGCAGCCGTGAGACTGCTGGACGTGGTGGAACCACAGTGACGGGAGGTACAACATCTCTCCAGCCTTCACACTGCAGCGGAGCGGCCGAGCTCTCTGGTACTCAGGGTACCGGTTCAGGTCTGGGTCCAGAGGGTCCAGGGGGATCCACGGGACCTGATGGGGGGGGGGGGGGGGGGTTAGGGTGAACTGCAGGTTTTAAACAGAACAGAACGCTGAGATTAACTGGCAGACACCTGAACGCACCTTCTCAGAGTCACTTTGATCCACAACCTCAAACTCATCGTCTTCTCTCTGACGGTAGACAGCCGGCTGATAAATGCCTGAGGAGAGGGGTTACTATGGTTACTGGATACAGGTTCCTATCTCACGGTCTGAGGACGTCCCAGGGAACCTTCCACACCGTCACAGACCGACTCCACCAAAACAGAACATACCAAACTAACCCTAACACCACCAATGAGCTGTCTCAGGGTCTCCCTGTCTCAGTGTGTCCCTGTCTCAGTGTCTCCAGCCACGGCTGCATCAGGTACCTGCGATGCAGCCGTGTCCCTGTCTCAGTGTGTCCCTGCCTCAGTGTCTCCCTGTCTCAGTGTGTCCCTGTCTCAGTGTCTCCCTGCCTCAGTGTCTCCCTGCCTCAGTGTCTCCCTGTCTCAGTGTGTCCTTCAGGTACCTGCGATGCAGCTGTGTGGTGCGTGTCCCTGTCTGTGTCTCCCTGCCTTAGTGTCTCAGTGTCTCCCTGTCTCAGTGTCTCCCTGCCTCAGTGTGTCCGTGTCTCCCTGCCTCAGTGTGTCCCTGCCTCAGTGTCTCCCTGTCTCTGTGTCTCCCTGCTTCAGTGTCTCCCTGTCTCAGAGTGTCAGTGTCTCCCTGTCTCAGTGTGTCCTTCAGGTACCTGCGATGCAGCTGTGTGGTGCGTGTCCCTGTCTGTGTCTCCCTGCCTTAGTGTCTCAGTGTCTCCCTGTCTCAGTGTCTCCCTGCCTCAGTGTGTCCGTGTCTCCCTGCCTCAGTGTGTCCCTGCCTCAGTGTCTCCCTGTCTCTGTGTCTCCCTGCTTCAGTGTCTCCCTGTCTCAGAGTGTCAGTGTCTCCCTGTCTCAGTGTGTCCTTCAGGTACCTGCGATGCAGCTGTGTGGTGCGTGTCCCTGTATGTGTCTCCCTGCCTTAGTGTCTCAGTGTCTCCCTGTCTCAGTGTTTCCCTGCCTCAGTGTCTCCCTGTCTCTGTGTGTCCCTGTCTCAGTGTCTCCCTGCCTCAGTGTGTCCGTGTCTCCCTGCCTCAGTGTCTCCCTGTCTCAGTGTGTCTGTGTCTCCCTGTCTCAGTGTGTCCCTGTCTCAGTGTGTCCCTGTCTCAGTGTCTCCCTGCCTCGGTGTCTCCATGCCCCGGTGTCTCCCTGCCTCGGTGTCTCTGTGTCTCCCTGTCTCTGTGTCTCCCTGTCTCTGTGTCTCCCTGTCTCAGTGTCTCCCTGTCTCAGTGTCTCTGTGTTGTGGATAACATGACGTTACCGTAGGGGATGAAGGGTCGGTCAGTGGGGGGTAGGAGGAGGAAGGTCTTCTCTCCAGAGATCACACAGTAGAGGTTCTCATAGTGGTCTTTGTGCACTAAACACACACACACATCACACACGTTAAACACACACGTTAAGCACACGCACACACACACACACACACACACACACACACACACACACACACACACACACACACACACACACACACACACACACTCTATCTGACGGGTGTGTGTGTTGTGTTCAGTCTTACTGGAAGTTACAGCGCTCTCCTCTCCTAACCAGAAGTTCACAGCATCTGGTAATTTTCCTCGAAGAAAAATAGAGAAAGTTAAATGTCATGAAAATAATAGTGTCTTCATCTGATGCTCGTAAATGAATTATATATATATATATATATATACACACACACCGTATTTTCCGCACTATAAGGCGCACCGGATTATAAGGCGCACCTTCAATGAATGGCCTATTTTAGAACTGTTTTTATATATAGGGCGCACCGGATTATAAGGCGCATAGAATAGAAGCTACTACAGTCAAACGTTTGACTGGGGTTGCGTTATGCATCCACTAGATAGAGCTGTGCTAAAGGGAATGTCAACAAAACAGTACCGGTGTTTACCGCTATTACTTCGGCGACGCCCCTGACTACGGTAGCCGTAATGCTGCAAGCGGTGCGGCTTTGTAGTTTACCAGTCGTACTGCAACATTTTGACAGAGCGCCGTGTACAACCAGTATGGATCAACCAATTAACCAATTGATCCATATATAAGGCGCTCCGGATTACAAGGCGCACTGTCGTTTTTTGAGAAAATTAAAGGCTTTTAAGTGCGCCTTATAGTGCGGAAAATACGGTGTATATATATATATATAATTATATATAATTATATATATATATAATTATATATAATTATATATATATATATAATTATATATATATATATATATATAATTATATATATATATAATATCTATATATATATACTATTATATATATATATATATATATATATATATATATAATTATATATATATATATAATATCTATATATTATTATATATATATAATATATATATACTATTTTATATATATATAATATATATATACTATTTTATATATATATATATATATATATATATATATATATATATAATAATAATTAAAACTAAACACGTAATACCATGTTAAAGGAAGAACAAACGTCAGCTCTAACTACGCGCCATCTTGTATTCTACTGCTGCTCCTCAGGTAAACGGAGTCTCAATAAGTTTATTAACTCTAAACCACGTCACCTGCATCACCTGATCCACCTGAACCGTTACTGACACGTTTAAACTAGTCCGGACGGTTTGTGATCGTTACACGTGAAGTAACGGGAGAAGTTAGCTAGCTGCTAGTCAACCCCCCCCTCATGTCTCCAGGTCTGAGCATGCTCAGTAGTGCCCCCCCCTCTCACCGAGTGCGTCGCTCATCCAGGAAACATGAGGCTCGACATCGTCTGTGAGCTCTGGAAGCTCCTCAAGAAGGTTAGAACATTGTTTCTGAACATAGAAGACTCCACCACGGTGCTGCTCCTGGAGACACAACGACAACACAATCATAACAACACACAACAACAACAACCACAAACAAAACAACACAACCACACACACACTATTCAGATCCTCTACATAAGTAAAAGTACTAATACTACATCATGTCTCACCTTCCCCTCGATGACGTCACTTTAACTTTATATAATGTATAATAACACTATTATAAAATATATAATAACACTATTATGTAATGTATAATAACACCATTACATAATCTATAATACTATAATAAAATATATAATAACACTATTATAACATATATAATAACACTATTATGTAATGTATAATAACACCATTACATAATCTATAATAATACTATAATAAAATATATAATAACACTATTATAACATATATAATAACACTATTATACAATATATAATAACATTATATAAAGTATAATAACACTATTATAAAATTGATAATAACATTATAAATCTATAATAACACTATTGTAAAATATATAGTAACACTATTATACAATGTATAATAACACTATTATGTAATATATAATATTATAAAATATATAATAACACTGTTATACAATGTATAATAACACTATTATATAATATATAATAACTATTATATAATCTATAATATTATAGATTATATAAAGTATAATAGTCTCACCTTCCCCTCGATGACGTCGAGCACAGCAGAGAAGCTCATTTGTCGTTCCTCCGGCATCACGAAGCGGTTGCCGTTGACGGCGTCAGCGTAACCGTGAGGGGTCACCGCCACGGTTACGACCTTTGACCCCACCTTCTCTCTGTGGACCAAACAGGAAGCTGTCACATCCTGACACCACAGAAGAAGACGAACAGCGCGAGGTGGGCGGGGCTTCCTTCCTCACCTCAGGTATTCCGGTGTCCACCTGGTCAGAGCCGGCCAATGGCTGCAGGCGTTGCGGATGATGCAGGGCTTGTTTGGACCAATCCAGTCGCGGTAGAACTGCAGCGGGTCAGGTGACTCCTCCAGGTAAGGCACTGATTGGTTCAGATACAGATCTGAAAGGTAATCAATAAACAACCTGATTGATCTGCTGAGTCACAACTGTGAGCTGTGTTCTGTATGGAAGTACTACCAGTGAGTAGTAGTAGTAGTGGTACCAGTCACTACTCACTAGTACTACCAGTGAGTAGTAGTAGTAGTGGTACCAGTCACTACTCACTAGTACTACCAGTGAGTAGTAGTAGTAGTGGTACCAGTCACTACTCACAAGTACTACCAGTGAGTAGTAGTAGTAGTAGTAGTAGTAGTGTTACCAGTCACTATTCACTAGTACTACCAGTGAGTAGTAGTAGTAGTGTTACCAGTCACTACTCACTAGTACTACCAGTGAGTAGTAGTCGTAGTGTTACCAGTCACTACTCACTAGTAGTACCAGTGAGTCGTAGTAATAGTGTTACCAGTCACTATTCACTAGTACTACCAGTGAGTAGTAGTAGTAGTAGTGTTACCAGTCACTATTCACTAGTACTACCAGTGAGTAGTAGTAGTAGTGGTACCAGTCACTACTCACTAGTACTACCAGTGAGTAGTAGTAGTAGTAGTAGCAGTAGTGTTACCAGTCACTATTCACTAGTACTACCAGTGAGTAGTAGTAGTAGTAGTGGTACCAGTCACTATTCACTAGTACTACCAGTGAGTAGTAGTAGTAGTAGTGGTACCAGTCACTACTCAGTAGTACTACCAGTGAGTAGTAGTAGTAGTGGTACCAGTCACTACTCAGTAGTACTACCAGTCAGTAGTAGTAGTGGTACCATTCACTAGTACTACCAGTCACTACTCAGTAGTATTCATGATAATTAATATATTACATTTTAATCAGGTTTATAATTCTGTTCTCATCCCTTTAAGGATAATTTACCTGATTATAACAATAATCATAATAATGATCATAATAATAATTATGATGATGATGATAGTTAAAGTCTCATAGCATTAAATCCTGTGATTCAGATTTGTGTCCCATTAAATGCAGTACAAGCTCATGTAGTAGTAGTAGTAGTAGTACTGGTAGTAGTGGTAGTAGTTGAAGCAGGAGACGTAGAAAAGTACCAGTATCTGTAACAGTAGTAGTTATAGTACGAGTACTGGTAGAAGCAGCAGTGATAGGTGTAGAAGTGCAGTAACTGTAGTACTGGTAGTAGTACTAATGATAATGATGAACTCCACAGATAACCAGTTGGGCTTTGAAGCCAAACATGACACTGACTTGTGTCTGTAACAATCATCAGTTCTTGTTCCGATGCCTCTAAAGCTTCTGATCGAGTTGATCACAGTATGTTAAACGGAGACCAGGACGTGAGAATCCGGTGTGACTGAACGTTCACCACACCACGTTCACCACACCACCTTCACCACACCACGTTCACCACACCACCTTCACCACGCGACGTTCACCACGTACACCACACCACCTTCACCACACCACCTTCACCACGTACACCACACCACGTTCACCACACCACCTTCACCACACGACGTTCACCACACCACTTTAACCACACCACGTTCACCGCACCATGTTCACCACACCACGTTCACCACACGGACAAAGTGAAATGTGGTAAAAGTGTCTCAGCCCCATGTTGGTTAGCAATGGTGTCCGACAAGTTGTTTTTAATTTATATAATGATGATCTGTCCAAGCAATGAAAGCCTGTAATACTGATGTATGATGGGTAATACTCTGGTTAACCACATTATGTATGCAGATGAGCTGGTGATTCTAGTGAGTCACTGGTCTGTCTCTTTGTTAGGCCCTCACAGGCCTCCGTACTTTAGTGTTCTGTGTTTATGTATTACATGGACCCTGAGTCTGAAATAAAGTTGAATTGATTAAAAAACGTATCCGGTTAAAAGTAGTAGTTATAGTACTAGTACTGGTAGTACTGGTAGCAGTTGAAGCAGGACAGTAGTAGTTGTATTATTAGTACTGGTAGTAGTTGAAGCAGGACAGTAGTAGTTATAGTACTAGTACTGCTAGCAGCAGCAGTGATATGTGTAGAAGTACAGTAACTGTAGTACTAGTATTACTAGTAGTACTAGTACTACTCTCTCACCGTGAGCCTCCAGTGAAAACTCAGTCACACGTTTCTTCACAGACTCCATTTTGTTTCCCCGTCATCACACACAAACAACCGGAAGTTCGTCACGCGGCCAACGTCAGATACGTGATCAGGTATGATGAAATAATCATTGATGATCGATTCTGCCCGTCAGACCTCTGCGGACATCACGGCGCCATGCTGCTTTGTTTACATCTGCTGCGCATGTGCGGAGCTCCCGTCACTGGCGTGATTGAGGTGAGCAGGTTCCCCCTGCAGGAGGGAGGATGAACTGCACTGTAGTCATTACGATATTAAAAGTAACATTTATATCAATAATAATTTAAATAACATGAATCATAATTTAAATAATATCAATACTGTAAATAATATTAATAACACTGTAAATAATATTAATAATACTGTAAATAATCTGAATAATAATGTAAATTATATTAATACTGTAAATAATATGAATAATAATGTAAATTATATGAATTATAACGTAAATTATATTAATTCTAAAGTAAATAATATTCATAATAATGTAACTTATATTAATTATAATGTAAATCATATTAATAATAATGTAAATCATATTTGTAATAATTTGAATAATAACTTGAATAATAGTAATACTAATTTGAATAGTAGGAATGCTAATATATTTGATAATAACTTGAATAATATGAATAATAATGTAAATAATATGAATAAAAAGCTGAATGTTGGTGATAAACTGAAGAATGAAGTGTTCTTTAAACTAGACAACAGGATATAAAGGAGTTTATTTTTTCTTCTGAATGGTTTATTTCTAATATGTATTGTTTATTGTTGTTTGATATTTTACTTTAGTTCTGTTTGAACGCTGTGAAGCTTGAATGAATGAAGTTAATGAAAAAAGTTCTTCAGATGAAGTGAAGACCTGCAGCTGAAGTCTGTGTGTTGATGAGTTCATGATTGGATGCAGCTGTGAGTTCTCAGTCTGGATCTCAGTCTGGATCAGGTCCTGGATCAGGTCTGAAGGTGCTTCACTCATGGATGAATCAGCGTTGGAACGTTACTTTGATGACTCTATTGCAAATGTGAGTAAAAGATAAAACTTTATCTAAATCAGTTTGTTCCTCATGTTTGAAGTGACGTTGTTTAGTTAGAAAACCAAACTAACGTTGTTAGTTGTTAATGAGATAAAAACGTGTCTTCATCCTACAGATCTCATCATCAGTCAAATATCTCTGAAAGGAGGCGGGGCTAAATGTTGAGATGGAGGGAAACTAAAACGTGTTATTTTAATATTTCTGGTCTGAAACAGCATCATGAGGTTCATCTTGTGTTTGTGTCAATATATCCAAAAATGAACGTGTAGATCAATAGAAGAAGAAGAAGATCAATAAACTGAATCCACAATGAGCCCTTTAAGGACTTCTCTTTAAGTTGGAAACAGCAACTTTCAGTTTAATGGTGAGAGATATAGATTATCATTATTATAATAATCATTAGAACCATTAATATCAATCCCTTAGTACAGATGGATGATGATGATGATGATAACTAATAAATTAAATGGTTGTTTTATTTATTTTTACTGCAGGACTCCGCCTTTCTTTTGGGGGAAGAGCTGGACCTTCAGAGCCCCGCCCCCTTCAAGGCTGGGCCGAGCAGACAGGTGGGGGAGGAGCTAGACCTCAGCTTCCTACCTGATGAACTCGGTACGCAGGATGAGCCGGGTCGCATCACTGATGATGCAACAGGTAGGCTGACTGAAAGAGGGGCGTGGCCTCTGGGAGGTCACATGATCACATCTGTGCTTTGCTTTCAGCTGACAGTCAGACGGTCGCTCTGGACGTGTCTCAGGACAGCGGCATCTGTCCGGGCTACAACTCCCAGGATTCCACAGCAGCAGCAGACCCCCAACAGGGGCCGTCCATGTCGGGGGGTGTCTCCTCCTTCTGTCCTATGACTCCTATGACACCCATGACACCTGTGACACCTGTGACTGAGAGGTCAGGAATCATCCCCCAGTTACAGTAAGTTACTGCTTCATCTGTAGTACTGCTGCTTCATCTGTAGTACTAGTGCTGCTTCATCTGTAGTGCCGCTGCTTCATCTGTAGTACTAGTGCTTCATCTGTAGTACTAGTGCTGCTTCATCTGTAGTACTTGTGCTTCATCTGTAGTACTAGTGCTGCTTCATCTGTAGTACTAGTGCTTCATCTGTAGTACTAGTGCTGCTTCATCTGTAGTACTTGTGCTTCATCTGTAGTACTAGTGCTGCTTCATCTGTAGTACTAGTGCTTCATCTGTAGTGCTGCTGCTTCATCTGTAATACTAGTGCTTCATCTGTAGTGCCGCTGCTTCATCATCTATAGTGCCGATGCTTCATCTGTAGACTAGTGCTTCATCTGTAGTACTAGCGCTTCATCTGTAGTGCTAGTGCTGCTTCATCTGTAGTGCTAGTGCTTCATCTGTAGTACTAGCGCTTCATCTGTAGTTCTAGTGCTGCTTCATCTGTAGTACTAGTGCTTCATCTGTAGTGCCGCTGCTTCATCTGTAGTACTAGTGCTTCATCTGTAGTACTAGTGCTGCTTCATCTGTAGTACTAGTGCTGCTTCATCTGTAGTACTAGTGCTTCATCTGTAGTGCCGCTGCTTCATCTGTAGTACTAGTGCTTCATCTGTAGTACTGCTGCTTCATCTGTAGTACTACTGCTTCATCTGTAGTACTGCTGCTTCATCTGTAGTACTACTGCTTCATCTGTAGTGCCGCTACTTCATCTGTAGTACTAGTGCTTCATCTGTAGTGCCGCTGCTTCATCTGTAGTACTAGTGCTTCATCTGTAGTGTCGCTACTTCATCTGTAGTACTAGTGCTTCATCTGTAGTGCTAGGGCTTCATCTGTAGTACTACTGCTTCATCTGTAGTGCCGCTACTTCATCTGTAGTACTAGTGCTTCATCTGTAGTGCCGCTACTTCATCTGTAGTACTAGTGCTTCATCTGTAGTGCTAGGGCTTCATCTGTAGTACTGCTGCTTCATCTGTAGTACTGCTACTTCATCTGTTGTACTAGTGCTTCATCTGTAGTACTGCTGCTTCATCTGTAGTACTAGTGCTTCATCTGTAGTACTGCTGCTTCATCTGTAGTACTAGTGCTTCATCTGTAGTGCCGCTGCTTCATCTGTAGTACTGCTACTTCATCTGTTGTACTAGTGCTTCATCTGTGGTACTGCTGCTTCATCTGTAGTGCTTGTGCTTCATCTGTAGTACTAGTGCTGCTTCATCTGTAGTACTACTGCTTCATCTGTAGTACTAGTGCTTCATCTGTAGTACTAGTGCTGCTTCATCTGTAGTACTACTGCTTCATCTGTAGTGCTTGTGCTTCATCTGTAGTACTAGTGCTTCATCTGTAGTACTGCTGCTTCATCTGTAGTACTCGTGCTGCTTCATCTGTAGTACTAGTGCTTCACCTTTGGTACTGCTGCTTCATCTGTAGTGCTAGTGCTTCATCTGTAGTATTAGTGCTTTACCTTTGGTACTGCTGCTTCATCTGTAGTACTGCTGCTTCATCTGTAGTGCTAGTGCTTCATCTGTAGTACTAGTGCTTCACCTGTGGTACCGCTGCTTCACCTGTGGTATTGGTGCTTCAACTGTAGTACCGGTGCTACAGATATTCATCCGTAGTATCTGTAGTATTGGTAGTACTTCAGGTACTGTGTGAAAATCTAACATACCAGGTTTCCCACTTGACTGCTTGAACAGTGTTTAAAGGCTACTGTGTGTGTGTGTGTGTGTGTGTGTGTGTGTGTGTGTGTGTGTGTGTGTGTGTGTGTGTGTGTGTGTGTGTGTGTGTGTGTGTGTGTGTGTGTCGTCTGTCCACAGGAACATCGTCTCCACAGTGAACCTGGGTTGTCCTCTGGATCTGAAGTTTATCGCCCTCCAGGCCAGAAATGCAGAGTACAACCCAAAGGTACCGGCTCTCTCTCAGTACTTCAGGTTCAGCCGAGGCTCATGGGTATTGTAGTGTTCTTTCTGTTATGTTTATTGGCCTTTATTTATGTTTAGCTTAGATTGAGCATTCAGCTGTGGTCAGCTTAGTGTAAGCACACAGTAAACATGGTTGTTGTTGTTGTTGTTGTGTTTCAGCGTTTTGCGGCCGTCATCATGAGAATCAGAGAGCCCCGAACCACCGCGCTGATCTTCAGCTCCGGGAAGATGGTCTGTACAGGAGCCAAGAGGTCTGTCTGCGCACCTGTCTGTCTGCGCACCTGTCTGTCTGGTCACCTGTCTGTCTGCTCACCTGTGTGTGTGTGTGTGTGTGTGTGTGTGTGTGTGTGTGTGTGTGTGTGTGTGTGTGTGCGTGTGCGCGCACGCAGTGAGGAGCAGTCCCGACTAGCAGCCAGGAAGTACGCTCGGGTGGTCCAGAAACTGGGCTTCCCCGCCCGCTTCCTGGACTTTAAGATCCAGAACATGGTGGCCAGCTGTGACGTGTGCTTCCCCATCAGACTGGAGGGTCTGGTCCTGACCCACCAGCAGTTCAGCAGGTAAAGAGCATGTAGAGGACAGGGGCTTAGCCTAGCTTAGCACAAATACTGGAATCAGGGGGTTAGGGTTAGTAAAAGAGAAAAAATCAGCTTCCAACAACTACGAAGGAGCATATAACAGAAGTTAACTTCTGGTTCCTGTTAGCTGACAGTTTCTGTTAGCCTCTAGATATTTTCAGAATAAAAGCCTGATGGTCTCCACAGTTATGAACCGGAGCTGTTTCCAGGCCTCATCTACCGGATGGTGAAGCCTCGTATCGTCCTGCTCATCTTTGTGTCGGGGAAAGTGGTTCTGACCGGTAATAAAACTGACTTCATCTACAACAAAGGATTAAATATCTTGAGTTAAGATCTGTCTCATAGTTCTGGTAAGGCGGTGTGTAGATAGAATCTGAATTGTAAGTCGCTTTGGATAAAAGCGTCTGGTAAATGACTAATGTAATGAGTTATTTAGTACGTGATTGTTGTTTACTCATGAAGACACTGTTTTATGATGATGATGATGTCGCCGTCTTACATTCCAGGAGCCAAAGAACGAGCGGAGATCTACGAAGCGTTTGAGAACATTTACCCCATCCTGAGAGGCTTCAGGAAACAGTGAGGCCAACCTCTGACATCACTTCCTGTTTATTTGTAAATAGATAATTTATTTTGTTGGTTAATGAGTCCTGTAAGAAAATAAATTATCAAATCTTTATTTCCTTCTGTATATCTGAATATATATATTGAATATCCATCAGTGATGAAGGTCACATGTTTTTACTGTAAAATATAATTTATTACAGAACCAGATCCTGTCTAGCATTAGTACTTCAATCACAATACATGAAGTACCTTTTCTGTGTACTTTAATGTCAAAGGTTCAGCCTGTTTGTGTGACTTTGAGATAAAAAGCTTTTTGTAAAAAACTCAGATTATTCAAAAAGTACACAATTAAAGTACTTCATATTATTTGTGCAAGTAGTCTCAGAAGTACTGAATCCAAAGATATTAGGTTCATAAACTACTTCTGGAAGAAAGTTCTTTCTTTTTTATCCCTTAAAGACAAAAAGGCCTTTTAATTCTCTGGAGGGAAATTAACCTCAAATGTGGCTCAATTATAAAATATTATATTCTAAAATATAATTACATCATAATATAATTATATTATTATATTATTATTATTATTAAAATATTATATTTTATAATATAATCACAATAATAAAACAGACTCAACAGGAAACGTTTCTACTAAAGTCATATTTATTACTAAAACACTTTAATATTTCACACAATAATAACTGAGGTCATCATGCTGAGTGGTTCTTCCTCTGGAGAACATGATCAGACAAACTCTCAACCTCAGAGACGTGAGACAGCAGCTGAGAGAGGGACGAGTTCTGAGAGACAGACAGACAGAGAGAGAGTTAACGAGGTTCACCTCATTTAAATAAAGACCATGACATCATGTGACCCACCAGCTGAGCCAGATGGTCTCCAGTCAACGGACTACAGCGGACTGAGTTCAGCTTCTCCTCCACAGTCTCTATGAAGTCCAGCAGCACCTTCACCAGGTCCACCACGAACCTGAACCACAGACCAGGAGACATACCGGTCTCATATGAGCTACAGCGCTGGACCCGGAACCGGGTCTGCAGGACTCTGGATCCTGATGAGCCAGGATTCTTACCTGTGCAGGTGAGCCTGAACCGGGAGGTTGGTGCGACCCAGTGGTCTCATGAGTCTCTGCCTCAGACCATTCTGGTCCTTCAGGAGGTCCTGCAGGTGACCGCAGAACATCTGCAACATCTGGAACCTCCGAGCTGCAGGAGACTCTGTTCATTTAGACGTTTACACACAATCTAAAATCTCCTCATTTCACTCTTCAATCTTTAAAGTTTGAAAACATCAGCAGACAGTCCAGATGTTCTCTTCAACAGATCAGTGTGTTTGTTCTGGTTTGTGAAATAGAATAAGACTAAAACTCACTGAGGTAGAAGAAGAAGACTAACTCACTGAGGTAGAAGCTGTGTGTGACGTCGGCGTTCTTCTTCTCTGTCAGCAGAAGCTCTGTCTGAAGCTGCAGCTGAAGAAGAAAAGAGGATTCAGCTCATGTCAGACGAACAGGATGTGATGTCACAATGAAGTGTACCTGGTCCAGCTGTCTCTGCGTTCTGATTCGCTGCTCAGCCTTGTGCAGGTGAGAGGAGAAGGCGGGGCTCAGCCTGGAGGAGGCGGAGTCTATTTCCTCCTGAGGACAGGTAGAGTTCATTATTTAACAGAACTGGAACCTTTTTTGGACCTCGTTTTTATTTGATCACTTAAAATTTAATTTAATGTTTCTATTGTTATAATAAGTGAGTCGATAAAGTACATGAGGCTTCAGTCCCTCTAACAATGACTATTATTAATATAGTCTTTTAATAATAAAGACTATATTAATAATAATAATATAGTATTTATTAATAACATAATTAAACTTCTGACCTGAGACAACACCTCTCTGGAGACACATCTGAACAACAAGCTGACAGCTGGAGTCACTGAGAACGGAGACAAATCCCACTGAAGCATCTGAAACAGAGAAACATAGTCTGAGTTTGTTCAGCGTTTTCTCCTTTAATGTTAAACAAAGTAACTTGTGTCCTCCACCTGAAGGTTCTACGACACACACACACACACACACACACACACACACACACACACACACACACACACACACACACACACACACACACACACACACACACACACACACACACACACACACACACACACACACACATTAAGGTAGGGGTATTAAATTAAAATTCCAAAAAGGTCCAGATTGAGAAAATCTCCACGTGCAAATGTCCAGAAAATTACAATAATATCTTAATATTGAGAGAGAGAGAGAATAGATAGATAGAGAGAGAGCGCGAGAGAGCGAGAGAGCAATAGATAGATAGATAGATAGATAGATATCTGAGTGACACCTTGAGGTGGTCTGCTGTCAACCTGAGGTGAAATGATTTCGTAACGATGCACCATTTCCTCTTAATAATCGTCACGGTCTCTGAACATATGAGACACTCTGGTTTTAAACTGTCCGTGTGAAGAATGAACCTATAAGAGTTCATTGTTGGTTAAAGACTTTGGTCTCTCTGACCACTTTTCTCTTTTTGGAGAACTTCATGTGAAACAACTTCTCTGACTCACGTAATTATGCTCCTGCCCTTCGTTCCCTTTCCTCGTCTCTCCCCTGTGTGTCTACATCTCACTCGAGTCAGGAAACGTGTCAGAATACCCATATTTGATTGGCTGAGCTGCATCATGTGACGGGATGTACAACTCATATAATTGGTCGGTTTGTTTCCTGAACCACTGACCGAGTGCCGTAAAGGCTAGAAAAGCTGCGCCGATTAAAATATAGGCGGTCCGTCAAAATGTGTTTTAGATCCAGGGTCCGGATACAACGGCGTCTGGGTCTGAATCCGGACCGCGGTCCGCCTATTAGTGACCCCTGCATTAAGGCCTCTAGACGTGAGGAAGACGAGCATCAGAATGAGGAAGCAGAAGGATTTAAGTGACTTTGAACGTGACGTGGTTGTTGGTGACAGACGGGCTGGTCTGAGTATCTACTGGGATGTTCACCCACAACCATCTCTAGTGTTCACAGAGAACGGTCCTGAAAGAGAAGAGGTCCAGCATCAGAGGTGAGAGGAGGAGCAGAGCGGAGATGATAGAAAGACGACAGTCACTCAAACAACCGAGGTCTGCAGAACACGTCTCTGAACGCACAACATGTGAACCTTGGGGCTCCAGCAGCAGAACACCGGGTCCACTCCTGTCAGCTCACAGGAGCCTGAGGCTACAGGCTCAACATGTGACAACAGAAGATAGAAAACGTTGTCTGGTCTGATGATTACATTTACATTTCATTACATTTCAGTCATTTAACAGACGCTTTTATCCAAAGCGACTTACAATTCAGTATCTATCCCAAAATGTCTCCCGTAGACGCAGCTACGGGAGACATTTTGGGGTTAAGTGTCTTGCTCAAGGACACATTGACATGAGACTAGTGGAGCAGGAGCCGGGGATCGAACCGCCGACCCTCTGATTGAAAGGCGGCTCTGCTCTCCACTTAGCCACGGTCACCCCATGATGATGATCATTCAGACGGTCGGGTCACAATGTGTAGGAAACATGAAGCATGGATCCATGCTGCCTCGTATCAGTGGTTCAGGCTGCTGCTGGTGTAATGGTGGTGTAATGGTGGGGGGGTATTTTCTTGGCACACTTTGGGCCCCTTAGTACCAGCTGAGCATCATTTAAGCTCCACGGCCTCCCTGAGTACTGTTGCTGACCGTGTCCATCCCTTTATGATCACAGTGGACCATCTTCTGATGGAGACCTCCAGCAGGAGGACGCACCACGTCACAAAGATCAAACGTCTCAGACTGGTTCACTCTCCTCACATTCACAGTCTCCACATCTCAACACAGAGCAGCTCTGTGATGTCATCACACATGATGACATCACACATGATGACATCACATCAACATGGAGCAACATCTGTGAGGAACACCTCAGACTCAGCACAGGCTCAACACCTCGTTGAGTCTGTGCTACAAGAACTAAGTTCTGAAGGCAAAGGTCCAACCTGGTACTAACAAGGTGTACCTAATGAAGTGGCCAGTGAGTGTAGAGTGTGAGTGTAGAGAATTTCACTCGAAGCCGATGTAAAAGTAATTATCACAGGACAGAGTTGTACACATACAAGGTAACATGTCAAGACTGCTCAGTTTCAACTCGAAGCCACAGGTTTATATAGTTGTGTACACGTACACACACACACACACACACACACACACACACACACACACACACACACACACACACACACACACACACACACACACACACAGGACAGTTTCCCTCACATGAGATAACAGATGGGCTTTTCATCCCACAGAGGAGGGAGAGACATGATATCTGGATCCTCACTTCACCCTCTGTTCTCACACTGAGGTCACCCTGGTTAACAGTGAAAGTCATGGTTGTAACTTGGCTCAGAGTAGTGCTGTCATCTCAACAGATTACACTTCCCCCCTCCTGACCCTTTGGCCCTCACACATGCGACCACTTGGTCTCCCTAAGTGTCAAAGGAAGTTCAGCCAGTCAGGTCACATGAGGTAAGGCTCCTTGGGCAGATCTCCATTGTAGGATAGGAGAATCATAATTAGTCTTAGATTTTCTACAACATGTGTATATAAAGCAGAGCTACAGCTCCACCAGAGAGGTTCATAAAGAGTCTGAATATTAATGTCTTTAGTTTATCAGCTGTGTGACAAGAGAACTTTAACAGGACGGACACCGAGCGAGGAGTTGGTAACACGGAGTCCGTTAACCGAAGAGAAGCTTCACACAGAACCGTAAAGAGTTCAGTATCACGTTAACGATTCCTCTTACCGTTCACACACCGAGACGTCCTCTCTCAGGTCTCTACATCAGCTCAACTGAACCCGCCAAATCTTCTTGTTCTTGTTCTTGTTCTTCTTCTTCGTTTATTTGGATGTTTAACGGCAGCTGTTGCTCGGCTGCCCCCTGCTGGAGGGAAAGAGCTCCTACAGGTTCCTCCTGGAGAGAGTTCTCACTTACAGACCGTTAGGTAGCGGTAATGCGCCATGAGAGTTGTTTGCCAACCTGCCAATAAAGAATTAAAAGAAGAAGAAAAAGCGATGACGCTGTTCCCATTGGCTCACACAGCTTCAGCCGTGTGAGCCAATGGGAACACAGCTACACCCGTTCAGTCCTCACAGAGACAGGAAGTCTTCTCTCTCCTCTACTTTATCAAACAGTACTTTACACATTTGGACCAGAAGCGACATGTTTAATGTTTTCTTGTAAGTAAACAAGGCCTCGCTTCCGGTTTGTAGAGCTGCTAGCAGGCTAACGATGCTATGCTAACGTTAGCTCATAAACAATGTGTAACGTTCGTTAATGTATGTTATCTAGTAAACTTAATACTGTTAAAACATCTATTATCATTAATATATTGTGTTCATAGCAAACGAGCTAATGGAGCTAGCTCCTCCAGCCTGTTGCTCGTTGTTGATGATTGTTGTTGTTGTTGTCTTCTGCAGTGATTTCACCGTCTGATCTCATTACCACCGAAGAAGAAGAAGAGGCAGAGGACCGTTAAACCGTTAAAGACTCACTTCCGGTTTGATAGGAACGAGATCAGCGTCCTGCTGTAGATCGACAGAGTGGAGCTGCTTCTCCAGTGCGTGTGTGTCCGCAGAGAGACAGAGACAGACAGACAGGCAGAGACAGGACATACAGAGACAGGACATACAGAGACAGGACAGACAGAGACACAGACAGAGAGACAGGCAGAGAGACAGGCAGAGACACAGGTGAGCAGACAGATAGACAGACAGGTCCAGATGGGGAACAGTGCTCTGAAGTCTCACCTGGAGACCTCCCAGAAGACCGGAGTGTTCCAGCTGACGTCAAAGGGGCTTCAGGAGGTGAGACACACCTGTTCTGTGATGACGTCATCGTGTTTACACTTAAATATTTACCTGAAAATAATCTGATGTTTACTCCAAAACATGGAAAAAAGTAAAGTCACGACATGCTGGGACCAGAGCATCTCACATACAAATACACATATATATGTATATGAATTCATACATATTAATATATATATATATATATATATATATATATATATTAATACATATATATGTATAGATATATATTAATATATTAATACATATATATACGTATATATATTAACATATTAATACATATATACGTATATATATATATATATATATATTTATTAATATATTAATACATATATATACGTATATATATATATTTATTAATATATTAATACATATATATTAATATATTAATACACATATATATGTATTAATATATTAATACATATATATATATATATTTATTAATATATTAATACATATATATATATATGTGTATATATATATTTATTAATATATTAATACATCTCTTTTAGTTTCCAGAGGAGCTTCAGAGACTCACCTCTAACCTTCGGACCGTCGATCTGTCGGCCAATAAGATTGAAGTTCTTCCTCCTGCCGTCGGGAACTTCCTGCATCTCAAGAGTCTGACGCTGAACGGGAACCGACTCGGTGAGAGATCCGACTGTTGATGTTGTTGTTGCTGATCTGGTTCTGATCCGCATTAACCTCCAGATGTTTCTGTCCTCAGCCGGTCTCCCCAGTGAGATCGGGAAGCTGAAGAAGCTGGAGACTCTGAGTCTGAATGGGAACCGGATCCAGCAGCTGCCCCCCACTCTGGGCCAGCTCAGAGCTCTGAGGACCCTCAACCTGTCCGGGAACCAGATCTCAGAGTTCCCCCCCGGACTGGGAACCCTGAGGCACCTGGACCTGCTGGACCTGTCCCGAAACCAGATCAGGAACGTTCCCGCAACCGTGTCCGAGCTGCAGACCATCGAGATCAACCTCAACCAGAACCAGGTATCACGAATCTCCCGGTCCGGTTCTGACCCGACGCTCGTGTTTACTGATTTTATGAACCTGTGACGTCAGAGGAGCTGCTCTCATTATTATATCAAACTAATGTCTTTTAACTAGTTTTACTTAGTCAACTTTATTTATAATTTATTTAAACAACAAACTAGTCTTCAACCTTTAGTTCTTTAAAGAGTGTTAGAGCTGCATTCTCTCTAGTGTCCACCAGGGGGCGACTCCTCTGGTTGTATAGAAGTCTAGTCTAAAATGACTCTACTTCTCTCTTGATTTATTCCCTCAGTAAACATTGTAAACATGAGTTTATGGTCTCAATCTCTAGTTTACAGTCTTCTTCAATACAGCATGATGTTCATTTAGTACATTATGGTCCATTTAGAGTCAAACAGACCATAAAGCAGGGGATGATTTAGGGGCGAGGCTACACAGTGATTGACAGGTCTCAGTGTCACAGACTAAAGAACACAACGTTCTACTGTATGAAGATTAACTCAAACAAACCAACAACCACAGGTGTCAGTAATCCAGGTTCCAGGTCTGAAGTAATCCGGTCCTCCTCCTGATCCAGATCTCGGTGCTGTCGGCAGACGTGTCCCTGTGTCCTCGTCTGAAGGTCCTCCGTCTGGAGGAGAACTGCCTGGAGCTGTCCTCCATCCCTCAGTCCATCCTGGGGGACTCCCAGGTGTCCCTGTTCTCAGTGGAGGGGAACCTGTTCGAGGTGAAGGACCTCAGAGACCTGCAGGGATACGACAAGGTCAGAACCACTTCCTGTCACGATGCATTCAGGGTCTGTGGGAGATAACAGGAGATTATAGAGCACACAGCAGGTCTGTGATTGTAATCCCTCACTTAAAACTGCAACAGATATCATAGTGTCTGGTGGTTTCTAATGGTCTGTAATGGTTTATACTGGTCTATAATGGTTTATAATGGTCTGTTATGGTTTATAATTGTTTGTAATGGTCTGTAATGGTCTCTGATGGTCTCTGTTGTTCCCCCTTCAGTACATGGAGCGTTTCACCGCCACCAAGAAGAAGTTCGCCTGAAGACCATCAGCGGCGAGTCTGAACCGTGGAGCGTCACCGTGGGGGGGCAGGGTCAGCTGAGACTCCGCCCACCACTGCTGCTGCTGCTTCTTCTTCTGCTGCGAAAATACAGACCTCCTCACAGCCCCCCCACCCCACCCCCGCTGCCTGCTGGACTTTATGAGAAGACCTGCTGCTTCCTGTTTGATACAGTTAACCTTTGAGACAGACAGACAGACAGACAGACAGACAGTCTCTGAGATGACATGAAGAAACCGATTTACCACCAGAGAAGAAGAAGACGGAGCTGTTTGTGATGGTAAACCTTCACTGTGTTTCCAGGCGACAGCAGAGACTCAGGGAAACGTTCACACAACGTTCACACATTCACCAACATTCACACAACGTTCACACAACGTTCACACAACGTTCAACAACGTTCACACAACGTTCGCACGTTCACCAACATTCACACAACGTTCACCAACGTTCACACAACGTTCACCAACGTTCACACAACATTCACCAACGTTCACACAACGTTCAACAACGTTGACACAACATTCATCAACGTTCACACAACGTTCACCAACGTTCACCAACGTTCACCAACTTTCTCCAACGTTCACTAACGTTCAACAACGTTCAACAATGTTCACACAACATTCACCAACATTCAACAACGTTCACCAACGTTCACACAACGTTCATCAACATTCACCCAACGTTCACACAACGTTCACACAACATTCACCAACGTTCACCAATGTTCACACAACATTCACCAACATTCAACAACGTTCACACAACATTCACCAACGTTCAACAACGTTCACCAACGTTCACACAACGTTCATCAACGTTCACCAACGTTCACACAACATTCACCAACGTTCACACAACGTTCAACAACGTTCACACAACATTCACCAACGTTCAACAACGTTCACACAACGTTCACCAACGTTCACTAATGCTTGTCTCTTTAAATTATGATGTTCTTTCACCTTTAAACTGGTTATATATAAACTGATGTTTGTAGACGAAGACACAGAGTTCAAGATGTTAAGTGGATGAAAAGCTGATTTCCCAGAATGCAGTTTGATTTTAGTCATCACCTAAAGAGCCTGAAGACAAACAATTACAGCTGAAAGAGTTCAATAAACTAAATCAGATATGATATGAATCTATTTAATTTAAGATGAATCAATAATTATTAGTAAAATACTGGACGTTAATAAACAAGTTCCTACAGAAACGTTCTAGGATCTGAAGCTGATTTCATAATTGATTTATTAAAATAAAACCTCGTTAATGAATCACTTTAATCATCTTCTGTCTTTGACTCTTTTGTGTTTAGAAATGAAGGTTTGTGCCATAAATAATATTATTAACATTATGAATATGGATATAATCGTCATATAATATGACTATTATATGAATAATAATAATAATAAGGAACAAACGTCTTATTTACATGTTTAGACTGTTTCTTTAATATTAAATCTTTGATTTGCATGTTTACATCTTTTCTCATTTTCAAGCATGAAGCATGTTTTAAACTTTAATCAGAACATCTTCCTTATATATAATATATATATATATGTATGTATATGTATATTTGTATATATTATATATTAGTACCCTCCCCTGTGTATGAGGAGCTTGTCTCATCGGGTGAAACTTTTACTGAAATAAAAGCAACAGTAACACAAAGAAACGTCTCTTAACTGTACAATCACAGTAGTACTAAATACTACAAAGACATAGAAAACTACAACAGAAGTATGCAGTTGTTGTAGTAGTAGTAGTAGTAGTACAGCAGAAGTATAAAGTAGTATTAGTACAGGAGAAGTATAAAGTAGTAGTAGTTCTATAAAGTAGTACAGTAGAAGTTTAAAGTAGTACAGTAGAAGTATAAAGTAGTACAGTAGAAGTATAAAGTAGTTGTAGAAGTATAAAGTAGTAGTAGAAGTTTAAAGTAGTACAGTAGAAGTTTAAAGTAGTACAGTAGAAGTATAAAGTAGTAGTAGTAGTACAGTAGAATAGAAGTGTATATTAGAAGAAAAGGGAAATACTCATGTAAAGAATAAGTACTTCAGATTTGTACTTTCATGTCCATACTTGTACCTGAGCTGTGATGTCACACCACTAGGTGGCGGTCATGCGCAATGAAACCTCTCTCACGCACAAATACACACGCACGCACACATTCCTGAGTGAGATCAACAACTCGTGTCAAACTGAATGGCAGAATGTAAAACACACTTCCGGTGACGTCATCAATGTTTACCTCAAAGTTTAATAGAAATGAACGTTTAAAATAGTCTGTTGTCGTTAGTGACAGTTATCGTCGGTTGTGTGAAATATCATAAAATTCTGCTCTGCAAAT
>NW_027176961.1:921915-994415 GCF_023349555.1 Cebidichthys violaceus
GTGTGTGTGTGTGTGTGTGTGTGTGTGTGTGGTCCAGCTGGATGGTGTCCAGTAGATTCCAGTCCTCTCAGTACAATCAGCTTTTGTCTGTGGCCTCAATCCATTTGAAAGGACTCTGCAGACTGCAGCCTCTGCAGCGCCACCTGCAGCCTTGCCTCAGACCAGCTATTCAGACTACATTATTATATTATATTAATAAATATTAAATCTATATCCAGTGAGTTCAGTTTAAATGTCTGAGGACTTATTGTAAACTCAGACTGAGCAGACTCTCTTAGTGTACGTGATAATAACTGATCTAACGGATCTCGTGTGTCATCCCGTCCTCAGTGCCCTCGGCGGCCCCCAGGAACCTCACCTTTGATCTGTCGGAGCAGCAGCTGGCTCTGAACTGGGCCGGACTACAGGAGGAGGAGCTGCAGGGCAGACTGTTGGCCTACAAGGTGCAGTGGACTCTGGGAGGAGAACCACAGGTGAAGGCTCCTCATTGGTCCGATGTGGGTCGGGAAGCTGAACTAACTCGTCACACTTAACGTGTCCTCTGTTTTTTCAGGAGCCGCTTCTGTTTAAGGAGAACGCGGCTCAGCTGTCAGGAGGAGGACGTTTCTTCAACGCCTCCTTTCAGGTGTCGGCCTGCACCTCAGTGGGTTGTGGACCCTGGAGCCCCCCGGTGCTGGTGCTGCCGGCCTCAGGTACACGACACACCTCAGAGATGGTTTTGTGCTGCTACAGTTTGCGTGAAGACTGACTCTGTTATGTGGTTTCCACCCTCAGTCCAGGTCCCAGTCCAGCGGAGCCACATGTGGGTCGGTGTGCTGCTGGGTCTGCTGGTCGCCACCGTGGTCGGACTGCTGCTCACCGCCGTCAATCACCGCCGTGAGAAAGAGACTCAGTTTGGGTACAAAAACCATGACAAAGCTCATGTTTAGACTCAAACCAGCAGAGAATGGGGTGACCGTGCTAAGTGGAGAGCAGGGCCGCCTTTCAATCAGAGGGTCGGCGGTTTGATCCCCGGCTCCTGCTCCGCTGGTCTCATGTCTCATGCAAGACACTTAACCCCAAATGTCTCCCGTAGCTGTGCCTACGGTGTGTAGATAGATACTGAATTGGATAAAAGCGTCTGCTAAATGACTGTAATGTAATGTAATGTAATGTGAGACTCACCACAGCATCAAATGAGGATTCATCCACCGCTGAAAGTAGTCCCAGACTAAAGACTCCAGAGAATTAGTGATGAAAGTATATATAACAGTGTTTTTAAAGATTGACGTCTTTACTGGGAACCAACGAGTCACACAGTGGGTTTGAGTCTGAACACTTAGAACCTGAACCTTTCTGTCCGTCTGTAGTTCGGTCTTCAAGCCTCCGGGTCCCGAGTGCTCGGTGTCCTTCACGGCGGCTCGATCCTTCAACAGAAACTGTGTCGAGCTGCAGGAGTCCACATGTGAGTCTGTTTGATCCTCCATCACTCACTTCAATGAGCAAGAGTTACATGTTAGACAGCACAGTCAGACGGAGAGGTGCACTTTGGGTAATATAGGCGAAGAATGTATGGAATAAAAAAAAAGATCCATTTAGATCCTTTCTGTGTGTGTCTGCATGTGTGTGTGTGTGTGTGTGTGTGTGTCTGTCTCTGTGTGTGTGTCTGCATGTGTGTGTGTCTGTCTCTGTGTCTGTGTCTGTGTGTGTATATGTGTGTGTGTGTGTGTGTGTGTGTGTGTGTGTGTGTGTGTGTGTGACTGTGTATGTTTCTGTGTGTGTGTGTCTCCCTCCAGTGGACAGTCTCGGTATAAATGAGGACCTGAAGAACAAACTGCAGGACGTTCTGATCCCAGAGAGGCTGCTCACACTGGGACACATGCTGGGGAAAGGTAACACAACAACACACTAATACACACACAACACAAAAATACACACTAATACACACACAACACACTGATGCACAACACAAAAAATACACACACATCAATTCCTTCCTTTTTTAAATTCAGCATCTAAAAGTAAATCTGGTTCCTGAAGCAGAACCTCTGGTGAAGTGAAAGCAGTTTGATTCTCAGAATGAATGAATGAAGTGAAGGAATAAATGAAATGAGGCGTGTGTGTTTACCTGTGCAGGTGAGTTTGGCTCGGTGCGCGAGGCGTTCCTGAAGAAGGAGGACTCGTCCGTCCTGAAGGTGGCGGTCAAAGTGCTGAAATGTGAGACATTTTCTTCTTCTTTGGTGTTTGTTGATCAGTGTGTTGAAAGGAAGCGATGAAACGCAACGAAATGGAAGTGAAGGCTCAGCGTGACAAAGGAAAATACAAGTTTAAATATGTATTTTGAAGGAAATCACAGGTGTGAAATTTCATAAATGTTTTTGTTCGTATATCAAATATTGTACAGAAAATGCAGTTTGTGCTGAAACACTAAAAGCAGTTGAAGTGTGAGTTAAAGTGTAAACATAGTTGAAGTGTAAAAACCAAAAAGCAGATGAAATCAGTTGAAGCACAATCATGAAGGAGTTTGAAATGATACAAATGTAAACAGTGAAAGTGGTTGAACAGTTGAGGAATAAGAACTGAAAGCAGTTGAAGTGTTGGCTGATATCTAAGCCTTTAAAGATGAAAACAATGAAATCATCTGAAATGTCAGCTGAAGTGTAAATTAGTGTAAGTTAAAAGCAGCTTGGTCATCAATTGACGAGTAAGCACTGAAAGCAGTTGAAGTGGTTTCATAGATGAAATCAAAATGGCCGCAGCTCACTGAGCTCTGAGCGGCCGCCACAGCTTTTCAATTTATAAGATAAAAAAAACTGTTAAAATATAAGTTGAAGTGTAAGTAATGGACAGTGACAACAGTCGAAATATCTTTCAAAGTGTTTAAACTGTCAGTGGAGGAGGAAGAATCAGTCAGAGTAGAAGCTGAAAGCAGTTGAAGTGTTGTTTGATTAACGTGTGTATGTGTGTGTGTGTGTGTGTGTGTGTGTGTGTGTGTGTGTGTGTGTGTGTGTGTTCCAGCTGACATCACTTCCTCAGGTGACATCGAGCAGTGTCTGAAGGAGGCGGCCTACATGAAGGACTTCCACCATCCGAACGTCATCCAGCTCATCGGTAACACACACACACACACACACACACACACACACACACACACACACACACTTGACCAGGGGTCAAAGGTCAGACGGTTTGATTGACAGTTTCTCTCGTCCAATAGGAGTGAGTCTTCACCGCCGTCCTGTCCAGCGGCTGCCGATCCCGATGGTGGTTCTTCCGTTCATGAAGCACGGAGATCTGCACACGTTCCTGCTGCTGTCTCGACTCGGAGAACATCCTTTTGTAAGAGAACGTCCTTTTGTAGGAGAAAATCCTTTTTAAGAGAATGTTCTTTTGTAGGAGAACGTTCTTTTGTAAGAGAACATTCTTTTGTAGGAGAACGTTCTTTTGTAGGAGAACGTCCTTTTGTAAGAGAACGTCCTTTTGTAGGAGAACATCCTTTTTAAGAGAATGTTCTTTTGTAGTAGAACGTTCTTTTGTAGGAGAACGTCCTTTTGTAAGAGAACGTTCTTTTGTAGGAGAACGTTCTTTTGTAAGAGAACGTTCTTTTGTAAGAGAACAGCACATTTGTAAAGTGAAGCAGAAGAACATTAGAGAGGTTTTAGTACAGAGATTTCAAACAAGGTCTCCAAATTTTAGACATTTACACATTTTGCACAGTATGTGCTATTTTAATTTTGTCATGTACCATACTATATATTTCACTTGTATATATCACTAATGGTGTTCAATACATCCAAATACAGCAGTTATGGCTTCATTTGAAGGCCAGGATCCTCTGTGTTTTTTCACATTCCAGCTCTCTCCCTCTTTACATGGCTGTAGCTCAGCCCCACGCGGGGGGATTAGCAACATTGAAACCTCCTTCGCATCCTTAGAGCCAATAGAATTCACTTAAATTGAGAGAGGGAAGATTGACAGCACTGTTTGCCAATCAGAATCAAAAAAGTGCTGGCCAGCGTCAAAACTAAAATCCGATTTGCTGAAAGTCAAATCATGATATCTGCTTAGTACAGCCTCATAGACGTTCAAAAGGACTTTGAGTGCAACACAGGATATTCGGTAAACACATTTGAATCTGGATTAACCGGGAGAAAGGCTTCGTCTTCTCAAAAAGTAAGGTGCTGTTTATGATCATAAGCGATATTGAGTTTGGTAATGCTGATGTCTGTTAGCTCATAACTCAGTAATGGTGTGTCATAGCGGAATATGAGTCATATGCCTGTAATCCTCAGGTTACTGGCGATCTTTTGGGGTAACGTGTGTTAGCATTGAGCTACAGAGCACAGTGTGAGAGGCATAAATGTGGCGAGTGGGTCTGCCTATGGGGCGCTATACGGATTTTGATATTTGGTAATATATATAGTTTTGTCTGAGTTGTGTTTGGAGTGTGTACAAACAGCTGGCATGACTGAATGGGTGAATTTTTGGATGAATGCGTGAGCCCCCACCGGGGGGGGGGGGATCTCGGGTCCAGAAAGGAAAAAAACACTGTTTAATTCTTTATGTTGTAGCCGGTTAACGGCCCATAAATCACCAACACTTTGTCCTTAAAATACAATAAGGTAAGTCTTGTCCGTAAGGGTTCTCTAAAATGTTCACTTAAAAGACCTCAGAAACTAAAGGTACCTCTGACTCTCTGTTAGTAGAGTCTACGATGATCCATGGAGACAGTGAACGCATCACGAGGAGATGAAAACACAAGATACACTGAACATTTTGACAAATTAGGACAAACAGAAACACAAAACGTCAACAATCTGTAATATTTCATACATTAACCTTTGAGTCCTTTTTGTTCTTCTTCTTATTATATAACAATGTAAACATATGTCCTCATATCCTCATGTCTTCATGTCCTTGTGTCCTCATGTCTTCATGTCCTTGTGTCCTCCTGTCCTCGTGCCCTTGTATCCTCGTGTCCTCATGTCTTCATATCTTTGCGTCCTCATGTCTTCATATCTTCATGTCCTCATGTCCTAATGTCCTCATATCTTCGTATCCTCATTTCCTATGTCCTCATGTCCTATGTCCCTCCAGGACTTGTCCCTGCAGACCCTGCTGGGTTTCATGTTGGACATCTCTCGGGGGATGGAGTACCTGAGTACCCGGAGCATCATCCACCGAGACCTCGCCGCCCGAAACTGCATGTCAGTCCTCCAATCAGCTAGCAGAAGTATCAGGCCACGCCTCCTCATTTACATACAGCTCAAACAGACACAAAATATAACTTTGATATTTTTTTATTTAATGTTTCTATTTGATTTTTTCTGCTCTTCAGTTCTTTGATTTGTACAAATAACAAATATTAATAGAAGTGTGTGTGTGTGTGTGTGTGTGTGTGTGTGTTCCAGGCTCAATGAGAACATGACTGTGTGTGTAGCAGACTTTGGTCTCTCTAAGAAGATCTACAGTGGAGATTATTACAGACAAGGTTCTGTTTCTAAACTTCCTGTGAAGTGGATCGCTCTGGAGAGTCTGGCTGACAACGTGTACACTACTCAGAGTGATGTGGTACTGATACACACACACACACACACACACACACACACGCACACACAGAGAGACACACACTCACAGTACTTTACACAGTACAGCAGAATCTTTCACTGATCCTGGTTTGTGTGTGTGTGTGTGTGTGTGTGTCTCTCAGTGGGCGTTCGGTGTCACCATGTGGGAGGTCCTAACTCGAGGTCAGACTCCGTATCCCGGTGTAGAGAACTCAGAGATCTACGAGTATCTGATCAAAGGAGAACGACTGAAGAAACCTGCAGACTGTAGAGACGACATGTGAGTGTGAACGCTGCTTCATCTCTTCATCTATTCATCTGAT
Source organism: Cebidichthys violaceus (assembly GCF_023349555.1). NCBI lineage: Eukaryota > Metazoa > Chordata > Actinopteri > Perciformes > Stichaeidae > Cebidichthys > Cebidichthys violaceus. Next base: position 927,785 of record NW_027176961.1, read on the forward strand.
GAATGAATATATAATCAATATGTAATCACTATATAATCATTATATGATAAATATTTAATGAATATATAATGAATATGTAATGAATTTATCATGAATATGTAATGAAAATATAATCAATATATGATAAATATTTAATGAATATTTAATGCATATATAATATAATGAATATATCATGAATATGTAATCACTATATAATGAATATGTAATCAATATATAATCAATATATAATGAATATGTAATCAATACATAATGAATATGTAATCACTATATAATGAATATGTAATCAATATATAATGAATATGTAATCACTATATAATGAATATGTAATCAATATATAATGAATATGTAATCACTATATAATGAATATGTAATCAATATATAATGAATATGTAATCACTATATAATGAATATGTAATCAATATATAATCAATATGTAATCACTATATAATGAATATGTAATCAATATATAATCAATATGTAATCAATATATAATGAATATGTAATGAATATGTAATCAATATATAATGAATATGTATCAATATATAATGATTATGTAATGATTATGTAATCAATATGTAATCAATATATAATCAATATATAATGAATCCTGCGTGACGTTGATGTCTCTCTTCTTCTTCTGTGGTGCTTCCTGTCAGCTATGACGTCATGCACAGCTGTTGGAGTCCGGTCCCTAAATGTCGTCCTAGTTTCCAACATCTGGTTTCTCAGCTGGAGACGCTGTGTGGCCCTGCCCCCCCGCTGAGGGAGGCTCTGCTGTATGTCAACCTGGAGGAGGGGGGCGGGGCCTATGAGGAGGGGGGAGGGGACTCTGAAGAGGGGGGCGGGGCCTCTGAGGGCCCGAGCTGGAGCGTCCCATGGCAGCTCCGGGCGGAGGACGAGGAGAAGGACTGGCTGATGGTGGGGTCAGAGATAACGATGGCCATCGGAGGAGACTACAGGTACATCATGGGCCCCTGTGAGGAGGGGGGGGAAGGCCCTATGGTCAGAGAAGAGGACGAGGACGTCGTCATTAATGTCTGACCAATCACAGCGCTCCTCCTCCCACCTGATTGGACCAGAAAGCTGCTCACTTTAAGGCCCCGAGCAGCAGCAGGCGGGTGGAGACACACAGTCAGTACTTCTGATACACTGCTACTCTGTGTACTCATGGTACTCTGTGTACTGGTAGTGCCCTCAGTTAGTACTTACTGTGTACTGATAGTACCCTCTCTGTGTACTGATAGTACTCTCTGTGTGCTGATAGTACTGATAGTACCCTCTCTGTGTACTGATAGTACTCTCTGTGTACTGATAGTACCCTCTCTGTGTACTGATAGTACTCTGTTTCAGTTCCTAGTTGTTTCTCTTCAGCTCTGTTTTAAAGGGACAAACTAACCCTAACTTGAACTTGGTAACTCGTTCTCAGACGTCTTTAAAGACTTTGGACGTTTGAAGACGTCTCTTTGGACAATTGAAGACGTCTCTTTGGATATTTGAAGACGTCTCTTTGGACGTTGAAAGACGTCTCTTTGGATATTTGAAGACGTCTTTTTGGACGTTTGAAGACGTCTCTTTGGACGCTTGAAGACGCCTCTTTGGACGTTTGAAGACGTCTCTTTAGATGTTTGAAGACGTCTCTTTGGACGTTTGAAGACGTCTCTTTGGACGTGTCCACTTATCTTTAGATGTAAAGTGAGATCTTTGCTGACGGACTCTGACCGGTGCTCTGAGTGAACTACAGTAACATCTGTCTGAAGTCAGCTAGCGTTAGCATGAGGCAAAGACTAGCTGAGTTCACTAGGTCTGAAGTCAGCTAGCATTAGCCTCATGCTAACGCTAGCCTCATGCTAACACTAGACCCAGTGAAGCCGTTTGTGTTGATCACTTTCAGATCAACGATGTTTTTAGTTTGTGTAATAAACGGAACTGTTTTTAACTGTCGCTCACAAACAGATAAAAAGCTCAAATGTACATTTTGTTAAATTGATTTTCTCGTCTCTTTAGCTCTAATATTAATATTAATGTTTGTTTCTTTTGTGCAATATGAGTTGATCCTAAGGTGTAGTTTTATGATATAGATTAATATGGTCATTAAATACATAGAGACTACAGGGGGCCCAGGGCTCCAAAGGGCCCCTGAAGTGTCTCTCTGGCTCTGAACTCTCTTCTTTCACTGAAACACTGAAACATTACGTTAATAACATAGAGCCAATAACATTATGTTAATAACATTCTGTTAGTGACATTACGTTAGTAACATTCTGCTAATAACATTACGTTAATAACATTCTGTTAATAACATTACGTTAATAACATTCTGCAAATAACATTCTGCTAATAACATTCTGTTAATAACATTCTGTTAATAACATTACGTTAATAACATTCTGCAAATAACATTCTGCTAATAACATTCTGTTAATAACATTACGTTAATAACATTACGTTAATAACATTACGTTTATAACATTCTGTTAATAACAACATTCTGTTAATAACATTCTGCTAATAACATTCTCCTAATAACATTCTGTTAATAACATTATGTTTATAACATTCTGTTAATAACATTACGTTAATAACATTCTGCAAATAACATTCTGCTAATAACATTCTGTTAATAACATTCTGTTAATAACATTACGTTTATAACATTCTGTTAATAACAACATTCTGTTAATAACATTCTGCTATTAACATTCTGCTAATAACATTCTGCTAATAACATTCTGTTAATAACATTACGTTTATAACATTCTGTTAATAACAACATTCTGTTAATAACATTCTGCTATTAACATTCTGCTAATAACATTCTGTTAATAACATTATGTTTATAACATTCTGTTAATAACAACATTCTGCAAATACCATTACGTCAATAACATTACGTTAATAACATTACATTAATAACAACATTCTGTTAATAACATTCTGCTAATAACATTACATTAATAACATTACCTTAATAACATTACGTTAATATTATTCTACTAATAACATTACATTAATAACATTCTGCTAATAACATTACATTAATAACATCACGTTAATAACATTACGTTAATAACATTACGTTAATAACATTACCTTAATAACATTACATTAATATTATTCTGCTAATAACATTACATTAATAACATTCTGCTAATAACATCACGTTAATAACATTACGTTAATAACATCACGTTAATAACATTACGTTAATAACATTACGTTAACAACATTCTGTTAATAACATTACATTAATAACATTACGTGAATAACATTATGTTAATAACATTATGTTAATAACATTACGTTAATGTGTTTTAATTACTTGAAGGTTTCATCTGTAAAAAGTAACAATAAATTTAATTGAACTGTTCTGAGGATTAAAGGGACCGAATGTTTTAATGTGTCTCATGTTTTATATCATCAAACAAGGAACTTATTCAAGACCAGACTGTCTGTCTGTCTGTCTCTACCTGTCTGTCTGCCTGCCTGTTTGTCTGTCTGTCTCTACCTGACCGTCTGCCTGCCTGCCTGTCTGTCTGTCTGTCTGCCAGCCACTGACTTCAGATCTGTGAATAAAGTGTTATTGTGTCACGTGAGTTTCTCTCTGCAGCCAAAATATTAATAATAATATTACACTATGTATTAATATATTACAGAACATATTAATATGTTACAGAACATTAATATATTACACTATGTATTAATATATTACAGAAGATATTAATATATTACAGAAGATATTAATATATTACACAATGTATTCATATATTACAGAACATATTCATATATTATAGAACATATTCATATATTACACTATGTATTCATATATTACAGAACATATTCATATATTACAGAACATATTAATATATTACACTATGTAATAATATGTTACAGAACATATTCATATATTACACTATGTATTAATATATTACAGAACATTAATACATTACACTATGTATTAATATATTACAGAACATATTAATATATTACACTATGTATTAATATATTACAGAACATATTCATATATTACACTATGTATTAATATATTACAGAACATATTACACTGTATTAATATATAACAGAACATGTTAATATATTACAGACATGAACAGAGGGAGTCAGACTCTCTAAAACCAGTCCAGTATAATCACATTAAGATTCTTTGAGAAACAGAAACCAGTAGAACATCTACAGTACTTCAGTAAAAGTACACAAGTATTCATCAATAGATCAATATGTTGGGTTTGTGTGTCAACAATAATTTGATGTTTTTATTATTTGTTTTTACACAAACACTTAAATCTGTAAATATGACGTAATGTACAATGAAATCACTCCAATAGAAATACTTCTGGTGTACTTTATAATATATATATATATATATATATATATATATATATATATATATATATATATATATATATATATAAAAAAAATCAACAATCAACATTTCAGCTTTAAGATACAAGAGAAGAGTGTGTGATTAGTGATGTTCAGACACACAGACACTCTAACACACACTAACACTCACTCACACACACACACACACACACAGAGACTCACACACACACGTGTTCATGTCCACACGACTACGTTTCCATTTTAAAGTCATCACTGAGTTCAGAGCACCGTAACCAGATGAGTTGATAAACGATGACGTGTTCACTACTTCATTGGTTATCAGTCAAGACGTGTCCTTCTCTGATTGGTCACTGATCACATGAGATCACAGTGTTAACTAGCAGGTTAATATAACATGAGACCACAGTGTTAACTAGCAGGTTAATATAACATGAGGATCACAGTGTTAACTAGCAGGTTAATATAACATGAGGATCACAGGTGACCTGGTTGTGTTTACTAGCAGGTTAATATAACATGAGGATCACGGGTGACCTGGTTGTGTTAACTAGCAGGTTAATATAACATGAGGATCATGGGTGACCTGGTTGTGTTAACTAGCAGGTTAATATAACATGAGGATCACAGTGTTAACTAGCAGGTTAATACAACATGAGATCATGGTGTTAACTACCAGGTTAATATAACATGAGACCACAGTGTTAAAGCGTCAGTGAGCAGCGAGTCCAGCGGAGGATCAGACCTACGGACATGTCTGAACTCACAGTTTGAGGCTTTGAGGAGGAAGGACACAAAACGGAGGACTTTCTTATTATTATTATTTCTTAACTATTGTGAAGTTCACACACAAACTGTAAAGGAACTAAACATTGATTGCTCTCCAGTAGACAGACTTCAGCTGCAGAGACGTGTGATGATCACATTTATTGATCCACAATCTAGTAAACTTTTATGTGCAAGAGTTCATTTTTAAATGTATTTGATGAGAGATATATAAAGACCTGCAGCACTTAAACTTAGTCTGAAAATGTGTCTGTTTGACTTTATAGAAGATCTTAGGAACAAACACCACCTTTCATTATTACAGACTACTTTATTACTCTGTCGTATTATTTAACTCAGCAAACAATCTACTTCCGGTTTACACCGGAACCATCATGCTCAGAGTACGTGAGAGTCACGTGATGTTTGTTTACAGGTGTGTCGTATTCCTTAATGTTGTGAAGATAACAGCGTCACAATGTTAGCTCTGGCTGTTTGTTTACCTTCGTCTTCACATAAATAATGAAACAACAAATTCCATCAGTCCTCCCCCATTGCGCATGCGCCGTATTCCACGCCCCATTGCCGCACACTCGCAGCCTAACGTTACATTTAAACAATGTGGAGATTTTAAGCGTTATTAGGAACAGTTACACGTCATCGATCACATACACGCTGCTACGTTTACGGCGTTACACTCCAGCCGTAAATCAGAGTCTTACGACGTAATAACGTCCGTAACGAGCTATTGGTAGTTAGATGACGTCACTGTACTAACCGTCCATTCAATAACACGAGATCCGTTAAACAACATGGCGGCGGCTCTTTGTCCGTTAAAGGAGGTATGTTCAGGGTCTCTCTGAGGACTAGTGTTTCACACTAAAATCACACAAACGCACCACGTCCCTCATTCTGGTTTATTACGAGATTAACGGACATTAACCGACATTAACGGGGTCTCCCCGGAGGGGTCGTATCGCGGTAAAAACAAGCAGTGAAATACGTGACCCGGTCTCACGAAGCTCTGAAGCTCAACTGGTTTAAAACACATTTAATTCCGCCACCAATTACGACAAACACGGTTAACCATTAAACTACCAACTGTGTTCCAGTTAAACCTCCTGATCTTCCGATCAACCTGATCGATCACTAGATAACCGTTATTAGCTCCATCTGACCCGGTTTACGTTCAATAACGTCCCAGTTCCACTCAAACTGGAGGTAACTATTCTGTCAGACTGTCATGGCGTCTGTCCTCCTCATCCGGGTTAGTTTAAATATTTCACTAACGGTAGAGCCCGATCTACCGGACAGAAGATACCGTAAATAACGGGACCACAAATCCTCCGGGCCAAGTTTTTAAACCCAGGTGGTGGCATCAAAGATGGCGTCCGAGTCTGCGCAGTAGCGACGAAGACGATGACGTTTCAGAGCAAAGACCCCCCCCCCCCCCTCAGTTAGAAAAGAGCCACCACGATGCTGACCGGGGCTTTTACGATGGAAAACAGACAGTAACGATCGGATTAACGTTCCATCGTCGAGACACTCGATGTCTTCGACACGCAGAAGGTAATATGTGTGCCGTAAACGGAGCACACGGTCGTAGTGGGTCCGCACGAGACCGGACCGGGAGGTTTACTGTTACATGGGGGGCAGCCATTACTGATGCTATGCTGCTAGCTAGCTGCAGACTTAATGCTATGCTGCTAGCTAGCTGCAGACCTAATGCTATGCTGCTAGCTAGCTGCAGACCTAATGCTATGCTGCTAGCTAGCTGCAGACCTAATGCTATGCTGCTAGCTAGCTGCAGACCTAATGCTATTCTGCTAGCTAGCTGCAGACCTAATGCTATGCTGCTAGCTAGCTGCAGAACTAATGCTATGCTGCTAGCTAGCTGCAGACCTAATGCTATGCTGCTAGCTAGCTGCAGACCTAATGCTATGCTGCTAGCTAGCTGCAGAACTAATGCTATGCTGCTAGCTAGCTGCAGACCTAATGCTATGCTGCTAGCTAGCTGCAGACCTAATGCTATGCTGCTAGCTAGCTGCAGACTGACGCATCCACAGTTTAACAGTCCAGATGTTTAGCAGTCCAGATGTTTGTGTTGTATCTTTCTTCACAGTAGCTCTAATATCAGTGGAGTTTGGTTGAGTTTGCGTGTCGTTGGTAAGAGAATCAGAATCAGAAGAATTTAAACGTGTTATTGATGGTTAATAGTAACTTGTTCCAGTAGCTGATGTCTGGACTGATGCTACTTACAATAAACAATGAAGAGTATTTAAAATGGACATGATGGTTCATCACTGAGCAGGTAACCAGGTGTTTTCTGCATGAGGCTGATTAACCACAATGTGTTTGTGTTGATGGTTATGAAGGAACATGTCAGCCAGTAACAGTGAGGAAGAGAAGCCAAAGCTTCAAGTGTTAAAGCTGCTTTCTCTCTAGTGTCCACCAGGGGGCGACTCCTCTGGTTGTATAGAAGTCTAGTCTAAAATGACTCTACTTCTCTCTTGATTTATTCCCTCAGTAAACATTGTAAACATGAGTTTATGGTCTCAATCTCTAGTTTACAGTCTTCTTCAATACAGCATGATGTAAAAGCAGGGTATGCTTTAGGGGTGGGCTACACGGTGATTGACAGGTCTCTACCACAGCGTTGTTTATGTTTTCGTTTCACAATTGTAACCCTTTCAGTGTGTTTTTACTTCGTCAAAGTTATTTGTTATTGGTCGTTCAGTTGTACTTAGCACCACCCCCTTTCTGGTAGCAAATCAACAAGACGGCGACGGCCAAAATGCTGGACTTGAGGCTTCAAAGCGAGTCCACAAACCAGCGGGTGATGATATTTACAGTCTGTGATATAAACACGGTACTTGTTCGTACGTTCGCTGTTGCTTTGACTACGTGGGATTTTAATGAAGAAGATAAAACTGAATGTGTTTTGTGCAACAATTAGCAGAATATATTTTAAAGCCGCATTGAATAAATGTGTCCACTAGGGCGTCACACTGACTTTAAATAATCTCTCAACAGTAGAGCCGCGCTACACGTCACCTTATCGTGTAGTAGTTCAAACTATGATTTTATTTATTTGCCAGTCCGTCACCACCAACACTCGTGTCATCTCTGTTCAGCTCACTGATGTGTCGGTACCGTCGGTATTCGCTGTGTGCGGCGTAACGTTAGCGAGTGTGTGGTCTCCAGACCGAGCGAGCGTGTTTTCTGTAACGTTATAGCTGAGAAGCAGTGCGAGTACATTTTGGGCTGTTTGTCGGAGAATAGAGGATACAACTCCTGTGTCTTCACCCTAAAGTAAGGTGGACCAGCTATTCTCATTTTAGTCACAAGCTACTCCTCAAACATTTAGTGTTTGCTAATGATGGAAAGGTTCCCTTTCATCATTAAGTAGAAGAATATATCCATGCAGTCAGTTTGTGAAGTCTTCAGTGTTCAAACATGATTTCATTTTCTAAATGTTTTTCTTCCACTTGCTTCATGTTGCCTTCACTGACTTGTAGAAAACACAAGCCGACCAAACACAGGTCTTGATGTCTTCATGAGGAATCTCTCCAGCTTCGGAGGAGTCAGTTTGTAGCTTTGGTGTAGTGAACATACAAATCCTTCTTTGGTATATATTCAACTAAACCGAGGGACAAACACAGGATACCAACCAGGTGATGTTGATAACACAACCCTATAATATGACTATGGCCTCCTGTCGCTCTATGCTGAAGGACTTTGAGATTATCCATCAAATGCAGGAAAAAGACCAGCAGGATGAGCACTTTGACATCTTGGCCTTGAATCAGTTTTTCCTCTTTAATGATGCACAATGTTAAATTGATGAAATCTATCATTTGTGTGTTTTAGGATGCTGTGGTGAACCGTCGTACCGATGTTCAAAAAGCGGGATCCTCCTGCCCTTTAGATGTCCGGAGCCTGTTCATGGCTTCTAAGAAGAAGCAGAAAGGAATGGTGTTCCATCAGGACGGGGCAACCAGCCCTGCAGCCGCACCTGCTGCCGATCATCCACCTGCACGCTTCGTTGTCCCCAAACCAGGGAAGGCGAGCGAAGGCGGGATGGAACAAAACACCTGTGTAACCAAAGAAGAGGCAGACATGATGGGTAAACCCAACAGGTACCCATCAAAAGAACCCATCAGGACTTCTGATGGACTTCCTGCTGGGAAACATCCCGCCAGTTCAAACCCTCAGTTAGACAACCTGTCACCTGACAGCATCTGCCAAGGCATCAAAGTGACGCTGGACAACAACAGCATGTGGAACGAGTTTTTCAGATGCAAAACAGAGATGATTCTGACAAAACAGGGAAGCAGGATGTTCCCTTACTGCCGCTTTCGCATATCCGGCTTGCAGCCGTCTAGGAAGTACTTTTTGTTCATGGACATTCAGCCATTGGACAACAGTCGATACAAGTGGACCGGCAAGAGCTGGCAAGTTGCTGAAAAGGCAGAGTGTCACGTAAAGAGTCAACCATTCGCTCATCCAGAGTCACCATCAACGGGTCAACACTGGATGCAAAATCCAGTGTCCTTTTACAAACTGAAGCTCACAAACAGCATCTCGGATCAAGAGGGGAACGCCGTCCTGCATCCGATGCACCGCTATTTGCCTCAACTGCACGTGGTCCAAACTGACAAAGTTGCAAAAGACATAACGCTAAATGGTCCCAGTGTTGTCACATTCACTTTCCACCAGACGGAGTTCATGGCAGTCACTGCTTACCAGAACTCAAGGTTCTCTCAGCTCAAAGTTGACTACAACCCGTTTGCTAAAGGACTGAAGGAGGAGGGCTCCGGTTCCTGTGGCCTGAAGCTGAAATTGATCTCTGGCAAAGACTCTCGCAAAGACGGAGACATGACGGCCAACAAGCAACAGCCTGTGAAGAAGAGCTTGAAGTCTTTGCTTGCAAACCATAAACCTAGAAGCTCCAAAGCCGTGGACTCAAAGCTTTCGGTGTCAGGTGACCCCCAGAACAATTCCACTGCAACCGAAGATCAATCAGCTGCCAAAGTTTCTGGGGAAAGTTCGTGGTAAGAGTTCAGCTTTGACAATGAAGATGGCATTCTCTTCTTTCAAATTCTTTGTACCAAATGTCACGTTTGCAAGAAAGTACAAGATTGAAGACCAATGTTTAAAAGTATGTGGCCATATTTGTGAACATAAGTATTGTTTCTTGTCTTTGCACTAGTTTGTGTCTTTCCCTCTCAAGATGATTCAGTATGTCTCTCGATAGATGGTCTGCATGTCAACATCACCTGACCTGTTGGATTAAGTCAGGAAACAACCTTCACTAGTCTAGATTAGTGAGATGAAGGGTGCTATGAAGAACAGTGTATCTCATATATCCATAGTAACTCTGTCCTCTTTCTGCACCGTAGCGTTAACAGTTATGACTTAGAACTATCCATAAGATACAACTTTGCACTATAATGGTTTCTTTGCATATCCATACGAACGCCCTGTCTCACCTACAACCTGCAGTTTACAGGTGTGTTTAGTGTTTTTTAGTTCTTTTGCCAGACAAAGTCTTTCCGCACATTGTTTTTAAGTCCCGGTAGCTTGGAAGTTACATCATATTGAATGGAAAAGCCATCCACCAAGAGGATCAGCTTCTTCCTCATTGGCTCTTGAGCCCTGGCCCTATTTACATTACATTACATTACATTACAGCCATTTAGCAGACGCTTTTATCCAAAGCGACTTACAATTCAGTATCTATCTACACACCGTAGACGCAACTACGGGAGCAATTTTGGGGTTAAGTGTCTTGCTCAAGGACACATTGACATGAGACTAGGAAGGAGCTGGGGATCGAACCGCAGACCCTCAGATTGAAAGACGGCCCTGCTCTCCACTTAGCCACGGTCATTTTTAGGCCTCTGCTCAATAATTGCATAGCCATACTAAAATGAGTATATTTCTGCAACTACAAGCTGTATTTTAATACTTTTGGTGTTATAATAAAGGGAATACTTGTGAGATTTTTTCAGATGTGTAAATATCAGTATATATGTTACTGGTTAAGAGTAAATGAAGATGGCACACAGCACAAATTGAAAATGTTCAGATTCGCCAAAAAAAAAGCACTTTAACAATAATTATTTCTTAGGAATGATGTAGCTGCAGGTTTAAACGTCTCCCAGATCATAGCACAATATGTGAACAGTCTCTCTGCAAAGTCTGACTTTGATAAAGTGAAGCAGAACAAAATTAGAGAGGTTTTAGTACAGAGATTTCAGGCAAGGTCTCCAAAATGTGCACATTTACACATTTTGCCAAATGTGTCCCACTTTAATTTTCTCATGTACCAAACTGTATATTTCACTTGTATATACACTAATGGTGTTCAATACATCCAAATACAGCAGTTTTGGCTTTATTTGAAGGCCAGAATCCTCTGTGAGCCCTCTCTGAGTGTCTCAGTTCATTCAAATATTTTTCAGATTCCAGCCCCCCTCCTCTGTCCATGGCTGTATATCAGCCCCCCATTGGTCGATTTTGGTCTTGACACCTCTTTCAACGCATTAGAGCCAATGGAATTGATTTACCCCATGAGGGCTAAGATTGACAGCACTGTTAGCCAATCAGAATCCAAAAAGTGCCGTCCACCGTGAAACGTAAAATCCGATTTGTGACAAAGTGACAAAAGTAATGTTCCTTCTTTGATAATAATCAATATTGCGGTTTGTGTTGCTGGTGTTGTTTTGCTCATAACTCGGTGATGGTTTGTTGTAGCGGAATAAGACTCATATGTCCATAATCCTTAGGTTGTTGCCGTTGTTTTGAGCTACAGAGCTAGAGCCATAAATGTGGCGAGTGGGTGGCGTAGGTGGAAGCTATATGGATTTTGATATTTGGTAATAACTTTAGTTAGTTATTGAGTTGTTTAGAGTGTATACAAACGGCTTACATGAATTTGTAGCCCAGGCTCTGCAGTTTAACCAGTATGCGACATCATTATATTCATTATTTATAAGTGCATTCTTATTCACGCTGAACGCTAAACTTTCTCCGCACCCCCCCCCACAGGACCCTAAAAAGAGGTTTAAGTGATTTTACATAGTTAAGTTGGAGCTATAAACTCAGCTGCTAACTCCTGTTTCCCCAGGCAATAAAAACAAACGTGATTGGTTGTTGCTACAGCAACTTGGAAGACATTTGCACAAAGTTGAACCTTCACTGTTGCATGGGTTTGAAGTTTGAGTTTCCACGAGACCTGTTCCTTACCTGTTCCACCAAACATTAGTCAGAGGCATTAAGCTTGGCTTTGATTGGCTAATGTGGTTTTTATTTTGTCAATCAATAATTGTGATGACACTAATGTGATGTTTTTATTCGTCTGATTTCCTTTAGCAACAATTCACATCCAGCACAGAAGTTATTTTCTGAACTCATTCGGGAGGCTCATGTCTCACTGCATAGATGCAACCTGGACCAGCTGGGCATCAATAACAGAACCGAGCAAAGCAACTCTAAAACCTTAGCTTTGAAAAGCAACGGACAAGATGATCCCAGGAGAGAGAGCGTTTCTGCCAAAACATCCCCTGCAAAGAAAGGGGAAACTGTTGTTACAAAGAGGAAAGTTGGGGAGGATAAGGACCCTTTGAATTCACTGAACTCCAAAGACAATGTTAGGACAGATTGTTTTGAGGTCGGTGATGTTGCCGGTCCAGCAGGGTCCCAGAACTCCTCTGTGGACTCAGACCATCAAAGTAAACCCGAAGCTCCATCAGAGGTGAAGGTGAAGGCAAAGCAGCATAAACGGCCTCTGCCTCTGCCAGCCCTCGCTCTGTTTCTGAAGCAGCATTCGTCAAAATCTAAACTGGCCAAGAGCAAGCTGGACTCTCCTCCACCGGCACTCCCATCTGAGTGTCGGTCTGATTCACAGAGTTCTGCTACAGCTGCTGAATGTCCACGTTCTGATCAGGGAAGCAAAGCAACTGGACCCTTGAAAGACCTCACTGGTGATCTCACAGAATCCAACACCTCTGGGCAAACTGCGGCACATCTTCATCCAGATGAAGTAGTTTTGAATGTTACCGGACCAGCAGATGAAACCGCCCATAAGCCTTCCAGTCCATCATGTCCAGATACTGTTGCCACTACCGACCCAAAGGGACTAAGACCTGGTGATTTCTTGACTTCTGATTCAGTTGCTGAAAGCAGAGGCCCAGAGCTGGCGGTACCAGATGGTACACCAGTGTTACCCAACTCAGATCAGTCATTTTGTGTCCTTGGCACATCTTTATCCACCATTCCCTCTTCTCTTGCCACGTCTCCCATTCCGTCACCCCCGCTTGACACAGTGTTACCTGCTCCGAACTCCACACTACCTTCGGACTCACCAAAATCTGATTCTTTGCTACCGGACCCAGAGTGTTCCTCGTTTGGCTTTGAGCCTTTGTCTCCCGCCAGCTCTCCTGAGCCGTTACCTTCCCTGCCCGTCTCGTTGGCTCTAGAGCTCGACCCCACTCCTTCTGAATCAACTCCGAAAGCAGTATCTCCTGACGAGTTACAGCACAGTGAAGACTCTGCAGCATCTGTGTTCAAATGGCATACAGTGTTACCTCCGCCTGAGCCGTACGTAGACTGTTCATTCACAACATTTCAGCCCGCACCACAGACTCTTCCTTTAGCGTCTGTTACGTCACCTTTGTTGCCTCTCCAGACTCTGTCCCACTCTGAACCACAGTCTCTTGACACCTCTACCTCCACACCTCCCCCTGATCCTGATCCATCATTTCAAGACAACGAACAGCCGCTGCCCTTCCCTGCAGAACTGTCCCCCCTTGCGCTCCAGATGACGCTGTCTCCAACCTTTTCTTCGTTAGATGGAGACGGATTGTCCCCCACGCCTTCAATCGCTGACCTCGTGCACTTTTTCTCCACCAACGATGACCTTGGGATGGGGGTGGACTTTTCAAACACGGAGGCGGTGGCTGTTTCCTGCCCACCTCCGAGTACAGTAGAAGCAAATGCACAGGAGCCTTCTCAGGAGGTGCCACCAATCCCAGCCACCAAACCCTGCAGGCAAAAGAAGTCCCGGCGGCAAAAGCTTGCAGATAAAGAGGAGAAGAAGATGGATGCCTCCACCTACACTAAAATGCAGCCTAACCTGGAGGAGGTGGAGGAGCAGTTATTTATCTCATTCACATCAAAGGTAGGACCAAATAAAATACAATCTGTTTCCATGTGGTGCAATAAAGTGTAACTCCACCCCCAGGTCTGAGCCTAACTCCACCCACTGCTGAGATGAAACCACCCCCGCTTATGTATGACGGAAGCCTCGACGCAGTGTCGGCAGACATGACTACAGTAGTTTGGAGAATAGAGATGTGGCATGATGCACTGAGTGTAATTAATTTCACCGCTGGTAGAAGACTTCACTGGGAGGAGAGCGAGCACCAGCTTCAGAGACGGACCAAATTCAGCATGTTCAAACCAGGCGATCCCCGGTTCTCTCTAATGTCCACCAGGGGGCGACTCCTCTGGTTGTATAGAAGTCTAGTCTAAAATGACTCTACTTCTCTCTTGATTTATTCCCTCAGTAAACATTGTAAACATGAGTTTATGGTCTCAATCTCTAGTTTCAAGTCTTCTTCAATACAGCATGATGTTCATTTAGTAAATTATGGTCCATTTAGAGTCAAACAGACCATAAAGCAGGGGATGCTTTAGGGCGGGGCTACACGGTGATTGACAGGTCTCTACGTCAATCCTCCTCAGTCCAGATATGGTCACTTCCTCTCTACTCAGCCTCAAGGTGACACTAGTATAACTTTAGACTAATAGTATTGGTGATGATATAATGTCTAACTCAATATACATACTGAAAATTAAAAACCCAACTCACATTTCAGGAGGCCCTTAGACTTCACGTTGCGGACTCATCTGATGGAACGGCCTCACAGCCTCAGACGACTGAAGGTTACCTCCAGCAAACAGCTGTCACACCTGAGAACGGTAACAGTACAGAAGTGGTCATTCTATGTTCATGAATGGATTTAATATCTACATATTAAATAGTCAAATAAGGAGATTCATATCAGTTTAATTCTTTGTGTCCAATACAGACATCGGTCCAGGACGTGTTTAGCCTATCTTAGCTTAACTTAGACTGGAAACAGTCCACCAGAGAAGAAAAAGCATCTTTCCACAACTTCAAGTCTGTCTGATGTTATATTTTGTCAGCTAACGAGCTAGTCCCCAATTCAAGACCTTGAAGCTAACAGGATATCAAAGCTAATTAACAGGATATCACAGCTAACTAACAGGATATCACAGCTAACTCTTAACAGGACCTAGAAGCTAACTGACAGGAACTAGATGCTAACTAACAGGATATCATAGCTAACAGGATATCACAGCTAACTAACAGGATATCATAGCTAACTAACAGGATATCATAGCTAACAGGATATCATAGCTAACTAACAGGATATCATAGCTAACTAACAGGATATCATAGCTAACAGGATATCATAGCTAACATGATATCATAGCTATCTAACAGGATATCATAGCTAACTAACAGTATATCATAGCTAACTCATAACAGGACCTAGAAGCTAATTAAAAGGAACTAGATGCTAACACAAAGCTATCTTTAATTATAAACAAACTGCCAGCTAACAGGAACTAAACTTCTCCTTTATTTGACAGAGGACAGTGTATGAATGTGGGAAAGAGAGGTATGACATGAAACAAAGGTCCGGAGGACAGAATCAAACTTGAGACATTGTGGTTACATGGCAGTGGGTTGTAACCACTCTGATTCAAAGGTGCTCTGTGAACATTGGTGAAAAGAAGAGTGGATATTCTGATGTTGTTTTTAATCTTCAGTAGAGACGGCAGAGGGCTTGGAGGAGACGACAACTGCCTCTGAGAAGATTCTTCTGAAAGACTTGAAGCAGATGAGACACGGACAGGTGATCCATCCTGTTCTGCAGGAAGGTATGTCGACTTAGAGAAACATTTCAAAATAAGAGGTTATTGAATTATTTAACACTGACAGTTGCCACCTCAACGTGAATGTGACAGACTTTGTTCAACTGTTGTCTTTGGGCAGGTTTTTACAAAAGTAGCATATATGTTTGTGTATATTTATATATGTGTGTATATATACTGTGTGTGTGTGTGTGTGTCTATCTATCTATCTATCTATCTATCTATCTATCTATCTATATCGATATATATCTCTCTCTCTCTCTCTCACAGTCCCCTCTGGTAGTTGCCCTTGTTGCCACGTCGCTACTATCATTCTACATTATTATTACCATAATTATTACAACTTTATCTTGAAATTCTGGTGAAAAGTATCTATATAATACTAAGAAGTTGGACAATATTTAGAGAGAACAAAAGCAAAATGTAGCATCACAAAAGTGATCCTACAGGTTGTTTGGTTTAAAAAAAAAATCATCCTCATAATAATGTTTATTTTAGATATTGTAAATTTGTTGTAACACTTGTTACTTTTAGTTAAACTTACCAAAACGTCAAAAGACTCGTTCTGATTGGTTTAATCAAACTGCCTTGTTTATATGGTTTAACAAACTCAATCATCAAGACGGTGGTTCATCAATATCTTCACATTTTTATACTACAGCTAACAGCTGAGGAAGAAAAAGTGAATACAGTTAGCTTTGGCTGTAGCTAATGCTAACAGTGGCTATCTCACCAGCTAGCTTTGGATTAGCGTAGCTCCTTTAGCATTTCTGTCACAGAGAGTTCAGTAAAATCACCAAACAACTGCCAGTAGTCCAGTTTAGCTCTGTCTTGTAAAAACATATTGTTTTCACAGTAACTTTAAATGTAAATAATAACTTTACTGGAGTTACTCAAACAAAAGGTTTCCCCTCTAACTCAACACTGGTCTCTCCACGCTCCTTTATAGTCTGTCAATGGTCTTATTTAATGTGGATTCAATTAGAAATACAAAGATGAGCCACTGTTTTCCTCTGTCTTCAGTTGGTCTGAAGATGAACCTGCTGGATCCGACTCTGGCCATAGACCTTCAGTACCTTGGAGTCCGCCTGCCCCTCCCTCCTCCTGGAGTCTCTCTGGAGCCGCTGCCCCCGGAGCTGCCCCCCCCTCAAGGTCACTACCCTCATACCGACCAGAGATGGAGGTCCTGCCTTTTATAGACGGCTCGACTTCTTCAGGGTCTTTTTTACATAAATGCTCCTGAGAGTTTAGATTTGATGATGTCATGAACCACACACCCAGAATCGGTGGTTTGAACTTCCTGTTTTGTCTCCAGGTGTTTCTGCAGCGTTTGTGTCACGAACAGGAAAAACGACAGATGTGACTCAGATTAAAGGATGGAGAGAGAAGTTCACTCCATCAGAGGCTGCGTCCACGGCGACACCAGCCAACACTGAAGGTGAGCTTTGAAAACAATTAAATGATTCATCAAGAAAACTTAACTGGACGATGCAAACGATGATTCCTTGTGTCCTTCGTCCTGCAGCTGGTCCCAGTTCAGATCTGCCAAAGAAGAACCTGTCCGCGTTCTGCAGCGACATGTTGGACGAGTATCTGGAGAACGAAGGGAAGCTAATCGACCAGCGAGCCGCCAGCTTCACTCAGCCGGTGGTGGAGCCTTTAGTCTACGAGCTGCCCACCAAGAGCACCAGCTACGTCCGGACCCTGGACAGCGTACTGAAGAAGCAGACCGCCAGCTCCCCCACCTCAGACCTCATATCTGGATTCATCCCCCCCTCCAAGAGACCCAAACTAACCCACAGAGAGACCAAAACATTCAGGAGGCAGAGGGGTCCTAAACCCAGAACAGAACCAGCTCCAGCACCTGCACTCAGTCTGGGTCCAGCTGAATCAAACCTGGTCCCTAAACAACCGTCAGTCCAGATCCCGGCGCCCCCCCCATCGGAGAACACATACGCTGTCACCGAACCTCATAGATCAAAGAGACACCAGCTGAAAGTCCAATTTGACCCCACAGAACCGCTAACTCCATCTGCTCCACCCAAGAGGAGGAGGAAGTTTAAACCCAAGACCTCGTCCCAGACCCTCAGCCCCCCCAAGCCCTCGGCCTCCCCGCCCGGCGTCTCACAGGACATGGCTCCACTGGAGTCGGACTCTGAGCTGGGGACAGTTCAGCAGAGCGAGAAGGACAGCAGGCCTGTGATGACCCGGGGTCTGCTGAGACAGAAGGATCTGGAGGACGGGGTGTTGTGGGAGGGCCGACCCCGGACCAGCATCACGGAGGAGAGGGCCGCCATCGCTCTGACATCACTCTTCACTCTGAAGGTAAGAGATCACAGATAGAAACACGATATCTACTAAACCCTTTTCTAAACTTTAAGTGACAGAGGAATCAGGGGAGTCAGAGGAACATCACTACTGCTCTGACTCCCTCCGACTCCTCTGGTTCTTCTGGCTCCTCTGGTCCCTCTGACTCCTCTGACTCCTTTTGGTTCCTCCTCAGGGCTTCGTCAGAGAGAACCCCACCGCCCCCATCCAGCTGGTCCAGAGACAAGCCCCCCCCTGCCTGAATGAGTCCTGCAGACTGGGCTGCGTCTGCTCCAGTCTGTCCCACTGCTCCAGGATCAGCCACTGCGGCCGGCCTGACTGCATGTTTGGCTGCAGCTGCCTCAAACAGAAGGTGGTCCTCCTCAAGAACCTGGACGTATCCGACTCCAGCTCCCCCCAGCCTGGACGTACCAAGAGGAGGAAGAGGAGGAGGAGGAGGATGAAGATGGCCTACGGTAAGGCTTTGTGTTGATGTGAGTTTTGGTTGACTGAAGACTAACTAATGGTTGTTACTACTACTACTACTACTACTACTACTACTACTACTACTACTAATAATAATAATAATAATAATAATAATTATTAAAACCCTTCCTTCCTTACTGTTGTGTTGAACTTGTAGTCCTGAAGGAGGCGGACAGCGTTTCCCAGCCTGCCGAGCGGGTCCGGACTCTGTGGAGGAGGGGCGGTGGAGACTCAGATCCAGAGCCGGTCCACGTCCCTGAACCAGAGCCGGTCCACGTCCCTGAACCAGCAGCGCTGTCCCGCCCCTCTGTAAGAACTGTGAGTCTTTATTATAGATACATATTTATAATATATTTAACAACAGCTCCAACGTTTGATACACAGATTACTTTTATTTGGTTTATCTTTGAAATTTTCTGATCACATCACATTACAGTCATTTAGCAGATTTTATCCAAAGCGACTTACAATAAGTGTATTCAAGAGAACTACTAGTCACCAGAAGTCATACGTACTTTTCCTTTAAACAAGCATCTAAGAGCATGAAGCAGAGCATAACTCAGACCCAAAGTACAGTGAAACAAACAAAAGCAATAAGTGCAACAAGCTAGTATGAATACAATAAGTGGAAGGCTGAGGGTAGCACTTCCTGAAGAGGTGGGCTTTCAGCCTGATGAGAGATGAGCAGCGACTCTGCTGTCCTGACGTCAGTGAGGAGTTCATTCCACCATTGAGGAACCAGAACAGGAAACAGACGTGACCGGGTCGATCGCCCTGAGGCAGCAGAGAGAAGTGGTCTGACGGGGGTGTGGGTCTTGACCATGGTCTGGAGATAGGAAGGAGCTGTTCCTTTCACTGCCCTGTATTCTAGCACCAGAGTCTTAAACTGGATGAGCTCTTACAGGGAGCCAGTGTAGAGAACGGAGAAAGGAAGTTGTGTGGGAGAACTTGGGGCGATTGAACACCAGGTGAGCTGCAGCTTTCTGGACAAGCTCCAGAGGTCTGATGGCCGACGCCGGGACTCCGGCGAGTAGAGAGTGTCAGTAGTCCAGGCGGGAGATGACAAGAGCCTGGATGAGAACCTGCGCCGTCTCGTCAGTCAGGAAGGGACGAATCCTCCTGATGTTGTAGAGCAGGAATCTGCAGGAGCTTGTAACGGATCAAATGTTTGCTGAGAATGACAGTTGGTCATTAGGGTCACACCAGGTTCCTCTCAGTCCGAGTTGGTGTCACCACGGTATCATCAATGGTGATAGACAGGTCCCGGTGCAGGCAACCCTTCACCAGGAGGAACAGTAGCTCAGTTCTGTCCAGGTTGATCTTCAGGTGGTGCGTCGTCATCCACTTCCAGATGTCAGCCAAACACGCAGCGACAGAGTTTGTCCAAAGAAGAAGTAAGGGTGGAGAGGAGAAGATCAGTAGCAGGATCAGAGATAGGAGAGAGACATTTACTCTTATTCTAAGAACGAAAACAACTTCATATCAATGTCAATAAATGAATATCAATGAAGTCAAGTAGTGAAACAATTTCTTTCATAGTTTACTGAGAAATAAAAGTTCTGCTATAAAAAGTATTATGTGTAAAGTACTATTTATAAAGTATTATTTATAAAGTGTGTGTGTATGTATGTGTATGTATGTATATATATATATATATATATATATATATATATATATATACATACATACATACATACATACATACATACATACATACATACATGTATGTGTATATATATATATACACATACATACATACATACATACATACATACATACATACATACATACATACATACATAATGTCCCTGTGATTGTCTCCAGGACGACAGCAGCTGTGCCAGAGTCAGAGTTTATGAAGTGAGGAAGAAGAGGAGACGAACGAGGAAGAATCAGAACGAGAGTTTAGATAATCAGGTAAGTTTACAATTAGACCTCTAACGAGACAAGCTCTGTGATTGGAGGAGAGGTTTACAGATGAAAGTGTTTTCTGACAGATGATTGCTGATCTTTAGAATGTGAACTGACTGATATTTGTCCTCCAGGAGACATCTAAAGACGCGAAGCCTAAAGATGTTCGGCTGAAGCGTTCAAGACAAAAGGAGACAAAGACCAAACCCTGCAGTCCTCCAGCAGGTGGGTTCATTTAAACCACCGGACCGTTATTGATCCGTGGTCCGTACTGCCCCCCCCCCCCCCCCCCCCACTGATCTCTGATAATGTTACACTGTAAACAAGCAATCAGAGCTACTAACGTTAGCAGCACCGCTAACGGCTAACTAAGGAGGTTCAGTTACATCATGATGCCTTCAGGCTCTGCTCAGTGAAATTATACCGTTATCGTGATGTGTTCACATGTAATCTGTAAAATGTAGTTTTGGTGATGAACTTGAATAAATCCAGTAGTTTGAAGGAGATGTTTTCACATGAATATAAAATAGATATTAGAGATGAATTATGATGTTTGACTTCATAACACAAGCTCTAAGAACATTATTATACTTCATGAAACAGAATGAATCAATAAAAATACAATCTTTTATTTCAATACTATAGATAAAACAGTAAAACATTCACAGACTTCAGATCGGTTGACATGATAGTCTGGATGCTTGTAGACCAGCTGATGAAACAGAACAACTGAATTGGTGGGGTATTTGGGTATTGGGGTATTGGGGTATTGGTATCGGTATCTGCCAACATGGATCATCAATGATTGGCGGCAAGAAAACCTGATCAGGAATCTAAAAGTTCCATTTGTGACCCTGATCCTGAGTCCTCCTTCGCTGCAGGAATCCTGGTCTAACTGATTCAGGTTTTTTTGTTTTCTTTCTTTCAGCAGGCGATCCGGTTCAGCCCGACCGGCCACCTTCTCCGTCGGAGCCGAAGCCGTCGAAGCGTCTGACCATCGTTGCGGAGTGTAAGTGGGCGGGCGACGGGGACCGAAACCTGGTGCTGAAGACGCTCTGTGAGGCGATGGCTCAGAACCGGCTGGACCGACCCTTCTGGATCAGAGACTATCTGGTCAGTCCTATCAGCCGGACCGAGGAGGCCGGAGACAACGACTGCTGCATCCACTACAGGATGCACATCTCCAGACCCAAACTGGAGCGGGAGAGACCAGAGAGACCAGAGAGACACAGGAAACGGAGGGAGACTAAACCACAGCAGGTCGGTCTGATAATCATTCCTTATCTGATTTCTTTATTTTGTAAAACGAAGGTGGTGTGGACAGAATTTTATTTTAAAACATATATATGTGTGTGTGTGTGTGTGTGTGTGTGTGTGTGTGTGTGTGTGTGTGTGTGTGTGTGTGTGTGTGTGTTTTTTAAAAAATATGTATATACATACATACATACATACATACATACATACATACATACATACATACATACATACATACAGTTGTGGTCAAAAGTTTACATACACTTGTAAAGAACATAATGTCATGGCTCTCTTGAGTTTCCAGTTATTTCTACAACTCTGATTTTTCTCTGATAGAGTGATTGGAACAGATACTTCTTTGTCACAAAAAACATTCATGAAGTTTGGTTCTTTCATGACTTTATTATGGGTTAACAGAAAAAGTGACAAAATCTGCTGGGTCAAAAATATACATACAGCAACATGAATTAGCAATTTTGGTGACTTAGAAAGTTGTGTCAATGAAATGAGCTTCATAGCATGGCCTCTTAACTTCTTGTGAGTGATTATGAGTGACTACAGCTGGTGACTTCTCTGAGGCCATTTAAATAGGGCTCATTGGATACAAACGCCGACAAACGCTACAATGGGAAAGTCAAAGGAGCTCAGCATGGATCTGAAAAAGCGAATCATTGACTTGAACAAGTCAGGAAAGTCACTTGGAGCCATTTCAAAGCAGCTGCAGGTCCCAAGAGCAACAGTGCAAACAATTGTTTGTAAGTATAAAGTGCATGGCACTGTTTTGTCACTGCCACGATCAGGAAGAAAACGCAAGCTATCACCTGCTGCTGAGAGAAAATTGGTCAGGAGGGTGAAGAGTCAACCGAGAACCACCAAAAAGCAGATCTGCCAAGAATTAGAAGCTGCTGGAACACAGGTGTCAGTGTCCACAGTCAAGCGTGTTTTGCATCTCCATGTACTGAGAGGCTGCCGTGCAAGAAGGAAGCCCTTGCTCCAAAAGCGGCACCTTAAGGCTCGACTGAAGTTTGCTGCTGATCACGTGGACAAAGATAAGACCTTCTGGAGGAAAGTTCTGTGGTCAGACGAAACAAAAATCAAGCTGTTTGGCCACAATGCCCAGCAATATGTTTGGAGGAGAAAAGGTGAGGCCTTTAACCCCAAGAACACCATGCCTACCGTCAAGCACGGTGGTGGTAGTATTATGCTGTGGGGCTGTTTTGCTGCCAATGGAACTGGTGCTTTACAGAGAGTAAATGGGAAAATGAAGAAAAAGGATTACCTTCAAATTCTTCAAGATAACCTAAAATCATCAGCCCGAAGGTTGGGTCTTGGGCGCAGTTGGGTGTTCCAACAGGACAATGACCCCAAACACACACCAAAAGTGGTAATGGAATGGCTAAATCAGGCTAGAATTAGGGTTTTAGAATGGCCTTCCCAAAGTCCTGACTTAAATCCCATTGAGAACATGTGGACAATGCTGAAGAAACAAGTCCATGTCAGAAAGCCATCAAATTTAACTGAACTGCACCAATTCTGTCAAGAGGAGTGGTCAAAGATTCAACGAGAAGCTTGCCAGAAGCTTGTGGATGGCTACCAAAAGAGCCTAATTGAAGTGAAAATGGCCAAGGGACATGTAACCAAATATTAGCACTGCTGTATGTATATTTTTGACCCAGCAGATTTGATCACTTTTTCTGTTAACCCATAATAAAGTCACGAAAGAACCAAACTTCATGAATGTTTTTTGTGACAAAGAAGTATCTGTTCCAATCACTCTATTAGAGAAAAATCAGAGTTATAGAAATAACTGGAAACTCAAGAGAGCCATGACATTATGTTCTTTACAAGTGTATGTAAACTTTTGACCACAACTTATATACATACATACATACATACATACATACATACATACATACATACATTACATTACATTACATTACAGTCATTTAGCAGACACTTTTATCCAAAGCGACTTACAACAAGTGGATCAACATTGGTAATCAAAAGAACTACTAGTCACCAGAAGTCATAAGTACATTTCCTTTAAACAAGCATCTAAGAGCATGAAGCAGAGCATAATTCAGAGCCAAAGTACAGAAACAAGAAAAAGCTTGAGGTGGTGTGTCGTCGTCGTCCAGGATGCAAACAGGGAGAGTGCAGAGCCTGAGACGCCCATCCCCTTGGGGGTGGAGAGGAGGATCTGATGGTTCACAGTGTCAAACGCCGCAGACAAGTCCAGGAGAATCAGGACAGAGGAGAGAGAGTTAGCTCTCGCGGCATGAAGCCACTCTGTCACCGCAAGGACACACACACACACACACACACACAGACACACACACACACACACGTGCAGACAGTAATTTGCTTGCGATGGATTTTCTGTTGTTCAGGTTTTTGACTTCAGAAGAATCTTTTTTCAGGCTGCTGTTTGTTTTCTATATTATAACTATAAACTACAATGTGTTTAAATGATGATGAAATGATGAAAATAGAATGAAGTGAACAGAATGTCAGGAGAGGATCAGTCTTTGTTTAATGGTTGAGGATCCTCAGAACTTGTCTCTATATTCATTTATGATTTATGTGAACAGAGTGTGAATGTTTTCTCCATGAAAAGCCTCAAACATGTAGTCAGCCAACATTTCCCACAATGCACTGCTTTCCGGCTGTCAGCCAGGAGTCACTGTTGGAGACGAGGACAGGAGGAGTGAGCGGGCTTGTTCACAGACTTTTGGAGGTGTTTTTGAACGCGCCCTGTGTCTTTGAACAGGAACCCCTGAAACAGGTGGTCGTGGAGGCGGAGCCTCCTGAAGATTGGCAGCGGGAGGTGGAGGAGGAGGAGGAGGAGGAGGAGGAAGAGGAGGCGCCTCCTGAAGACTGGCAGCGAGAGGTGGAGGAAGGTGACATCGAGGATGATGATGAGGAGGAGGAGGAGGAGGAGGAGGAGCAGGGATCCTCAGAGAAGGAGATGAAGAAGGTATCGAAGAGGAAGATGATGGTCAGCATGGCGCTGCCGTTCCTCACAGGAGTCTCTCCCGCCGGTTTCCTCTCAGCCAATAGGAAGCAGCCGGGAGGAACAGACCACCTGGTGCAGGTAAGAGTTCATGAATATTCATGACGAAGCCCAACGAACATCATTTAGACTTTTAGACTGTTTCAGATTCTCTTTCTTTAAAGAGTGTTTGGTTAAGAACATTAGTCGTCAGGATGTTGAATAGATGATGAATCTTTGATCTGTGATATTCTACTTTATCTCACATGTGCTACTAGTTTTCTTTTCTGTTTTCCAGGTGAACGGAAAGCTTTATCCTCTGGCTAAGATCCAGCTGGGGAAGATGGGGGCACTCCATCCGGCCAACCGGCTGGCAGCATATCTGACCGGCCGGGTGGGGTCCAACAGGAAGCACCAAGGTTCCTCTTCATCGTCCTCTAAACAAGAACCGACCCCCCCGATCGCCTCCTCCATGGTTCTCACCCCCCCACCCAGATCTCAGCCGTCGGTCACAAAGCTCACCCTCCCAACCCCCCCCACAGGTAAACATTTAGCTCTTTATTTTACAACCTTCATCTGCCATTCAGTGGGTGTTTTCAGACACTCCAGAGCCAGCTAGTTAGCCAGCTAGCTTACTAGCTTGTCCATGTCCAAAGCCGGTTAGTTATAGTCTATTTTTGTGCATGTAGACTTTGTCAGTAAAATGTCCATTGTGGAGGTTGTTGGTGTTAAACTGTAACAAAGACACAAACTCTTTCTTTTAACAACGTTAACGTCTGTGTGTTGCAGTGCTTCAGCCTGCAGCAGTGAAGGTCGACCAATCAGCCGCCTCCTTTTATCGGTATGCAGGTGAAGCACCTAAGGGGCCGGGGACCCAGGTGGTCACGGTGAAGGTGTACCCGGGTCTAAAGGGAGGGGCCAGTCAGATCAGAGTGGTACCTGCGGCTCCTGTTAGCTCCGCCCCCATTTCAGGTAATAGTGAAGATCAGCTTCCTGGGACAAAATCATCGTCACAGATATTATTATTTTGAATAATTACAGAGCTTAACGAGTATTATTGGTGGAGAATAGTATCTCTTGTCCTCAGTTGCAACAGTGATGTTATTGTTGTCGGTCTTTGCAACAAAGAACAAATATTTATAAGTTTTTATTTTCCACACAGACGGATGAATGTAGATGATTCCACGTCAGTGACTACAGGACAATCTTAACGCTGAAGCCATTTTACAACACAACGTCACGTGATTTACAAAGACGCAAATGGCGTGAATTTTGTGATTCCTCGTCTTTGCACTGACTTTGTATGTAATTGCTCTGTGCAATAGCATCTATGTTGTGACTCCTTTATGGGTCGTGACCCTCAGGTTGAGAACCATGAACCAATGAATACAAGTTTCTGCCGGTCTGGTGTGTTTCAGACTCTCAGGTGAGCAGCTCTGTGGCCTCACCTGTAAATCCGGCTCCTAAAGGCTCCCAGCTTTTGATGCTTCAGGTCCCGACTCCTCCCGGAAAACTTCCTCTGCCTCCTCCCCCCACCTCCTCCACCAGTCAGACGATGGTCCTGCAGCCAGTCCAGTCAAAGTCAGGCGTCCAGTACTACCGCAGACCAGACGGAAAACTGGTCCAACTGGTTCCCATCAGCCATCTGAGATCAGTCAACCCGAACCCGTCTGTCCAGAGAGGTGAGTCTACGGGACCGACCACTCTGCAAGGTTTAGGACCGACCACTCTGCAAGGTTTAGAACCGACCACTCTGCAAGGTTTAGAACCGACCACTCTGCAAGATTCACTTTTTAAGGTTTAAGGTTTTTTTAATTTAATGTTTAACGATCTCCTTTCTCCTCCCTCCTTCTCTCTCTCCTCCTCCCCTCTGTGACTCCTCCCCCTCAGTCCTTTCTGCTGCATCCCTTCAGACTCCAGTTGGTACCCAAACTCCACCATCGACCACAGTGACCTCCATCCTCCCCTCCTTCACCTCCCCTCTCCACCCTGGTTTGGTGGCTCAGACGAGGACGTGCACCTTTAAGATCCTTCCCTCCGGCTCCAGCAGGGACCCGATCATCGTGACTTGTCCTAAAGTTCCCTCCAAGGCGACGTCTCCCGGCTCCTTCACCCTCCTCCAGTCTCACCCTCCTCCAGTCTCACCCTCCTCCAGTCTCACCCTGCTCCAGTCTCCTCCTCCTGCCTCCCCGATGAGCCTCATCTCCCTCAAACCCTCCACAGGTGGGGGGGCCGAGCTCGGGGTCAAAACGGTTACGGTGTCTCCGGCCCCGGCGGGTCCCGTTGGGGTTTTAGTCCAGAACCCCGTAGAAACCAGACCCTCACCCGTCCCCCCACCAGAGCCGGCCAGCAACCTGGTGGATCTGGACATCGTCTGTGTGGACGACGAGGCGGAGCTCGACGCCATGGAGAGGGGGGGTGGGGCTGAGCCAGAGGGGGAGGGGCCAGAGGGGGAGGGGCCAGAGGGGCGGAGCAGCGAGACAGACAACTCGTCAGATTTTGGGGATGAGTTGGACAGTGAAGAGACGAAGCACCCAAGCGTCAAGACCCACGTAAGAGGAAGATAAACAGATGTTCTCTGTGTTACAGATGTTCTCTCTGTTCTACAGATGTTCTTTCTGTGTTCACAGATGTTCTCTCTGTGTTACAGATGTTCGCTCTGTGTTCACAGATGTTCTCTCTGTTCTACAGATGTTCTCTCTGTGTTACAGATGTTCTCTCTGTTACAGATGTTCTCTCTGTTACAGATGTTCGCTCTGTGTTCACAGATGTTCGCTCTGTTACAGATGCTCTCTCTGTGTTACAGATGTTCTCTCTGTTCTACAGATGTTCTCTCTGTGTTACAGATGTTCTCTGTTCTACAGATGTTCTGTCTGTGTTCACAGATGTTCTCTCTGTTCTACCGATGTT
Source organism: Cebidichthys violaceus (assembly GCF_023349555.1). Lineage (NCBI taxonomy): Eukaryota > Metazoa > Chordata > Actinopteri > Perciformes > Stichaeidae > Cebidichthys > Cebidichthys violaceus. The sequence continues at coordinate 955,737 of NW_027176961.1, forward strand.
CTCTCTGTGTTCTACAGATATTCTCTCTGTGTTCACAGATATTCTCTCTGTGTTCTACAGATATTCTCTCTGTGTGCCACAGTTGTTCTACAGATGTTCTTGTTTCTTTGTGTGCAGCGTCACCTTCTCAACGCGTTGGAGAGGAGCCGTCGGGTGAAGCATCATCAGCTGTTCAAAGGTCTGAGGAGAGAAGTCGGTCTGAGTGAAGAGACGTCGAAGGTCTTCACGCTGAAGAAGGTTCTACTCGTTTACGTTCAGGTTCCTCACAGACTTCACGGCTCAGACTCCGTCCTCACTTATCGGTTGTTGTGTTTCAGGCGGTTCAGGTGATCCACCAGCTGAGGACCACCGACTCAGATCTAGAGAAGAAGAAGAGGAGGCTGAAGAAGAGGAGGGACGAGTTCCTCACCATCATCGCTCCATCATCAGGTACCGACACTGAAGATCTGATCAATGACTCGCACTCAGCAGGAAAAGGATTGTTTCATTAGATTTGTATTAAACGCATGAGAAGAGAACAGCTGAGCTTCAGTAAATCTCATCATATCTACTTTGTTTTCTGATCTCAGCTTGTTTACCGTTAAAACAAACTCAACGCTTCCTGTTTGTTTCAAATTAAAAGCCTTGCTGCATTTCAGTGGAACAGAAAGTGTTTCTTGTGTACTAGAGCTCAGAGCTGAGAGATGTTTCTATTATGTGAACGTTTCACTTTAACACTCGAATCATTGAAACACATAACCCTAACCCTAAGGATGTTCTGAATCAATAAGGGATCAAAGACAGACGAAGTCTTCTGTCTCCAGAGAGATCAGCTGAGCCGTCAGCAGGAGGCCGGACAGGAAGCAGAGACCCGATGGAGGACCCGATTGACTCGGACGAACCGACGGAGGACTCGTCTGACGAGACCGTCGTTACCACGGCGACCAGTGTATGAAACTCAGACTTGTATTTATTGGTTATTTGTACCTAATTATTTAACTGTTTTCTAAAGTCACATTATGAAATACATGGACCTGTATAAGTGTGTTATTAAGACAGACGTATTGATGCATAAATGTGATGACATTTGATAATGAGTTTTTAATAGTTTTGATAAACCTTAACCTAAACCTTAACCCTAACGTTAACCCTCGTCAGGTGGAGGAGAGCGGGCGGCTGAACGCGGCTCAGAGGAGGCTGAAGAGGATCATGCGGAACGTGGACTCAGAGTGAGAACCTGGTTTATGTTCATCACGTATCATTCAGACACTTTAAGAACATTAAATACTTCTCTTTTGTGGGTGAAAACACCAACAAGTACAGATTAAGAACGATACAAACAGCTGAGATCACTTCTATCGTTTGTTTTCTGTGCACAGCTGTTTGAGGGTGAAGAAGCTGGTCGGAGCTTTGAGCCTCACCAAGGCCTTCAGAGGTCTACGTTCAGTCATGAAGACCAGAGGCTTCTCAAAGAGACTCCTGCTGGACCAGGTACCAGATAGAAACCTCTTCTACACTTCACTCCTATATTCTATTAAAGCTCATATTTATAGATCAGTCAGACTACACTCTGATTACATGTGAACCCATGCATCATGGAAGCGATGCAGAAGTGTAACTGTAGTCGTCGTGCTTCAGGCCCGTCAGGAGATCCAGACTTTACGGAGTGAGTCGGCGACACTGAAGAGTATGAAGATCTGTCTGAACCAGCAGAGAGACGCTTTCATTAGAGACATCTCCCTCCGATCAGGTGAGGACGTACACGCTGAAACAGTCGAATAAAGTTCATTCAAACAATCACACTGTTGACAAAAAGAGAGGCAGGAAGTATAGTTTTATGCTTTTCTATTAGGAACAGAGTAAATACGGAGCTGCAGTTTATAACACATAAGATACTACTGCAGTGGTATTAAAACACATTGAAATATTTTAAAATACTACTGCAGTTCTAATAAACGTGTGTTTGTGGCTGCAGGTAAAAGTCAGCAGAGAATCCTTGTGGAGCTGCAGCACCAGTCTACCAAACAGAGGGAGATGGAGAAGCAGGAGAGACACCGAACAGCCAATCAGCTGCCAGCAGCAGCAAGGGGCGGGGCCACAGATCCTCCAGCATCCTCTGGCCTGCAGCGGCGACCACAGGCTCCTCCCACCGCCAAACATGTTCATCAGCCTCAGAGTGTCCTGCACCTGGCTCCTCCTGGTGTATCCCACAATGCATCAGTGGTGAGGGACAGGCCGAAGACGGTCCCCAACATCCTGTCTCGCAGTAGAACTCCAGCTGCATCATCGTCCTTTAAGGCTCTGTTACCGGGGGAGGTTCTGTCGCTGGTCCGTGCTGCATTGCCGGGGCAACAACTCCTGGCCATGAGCCCGTTGATGGCGTCTCCTTCACCAGGTACTGACCAATCACAGCACTCTGTTCTCTGCCTCAATATGCTTTTATTTTGTAGTAAGACATGTCTTCTCCCGTCTGTAGGCATGACCACAGTCACCCTCAACCTCCCCAATTTGACCAACCAGCAGATCAGCTCCGCCCCCTTAACCTTCACGAACCTCACAGGTAACTCAACTAACTCACCTCACAGGTAACTCAACTAACTGACCAACTAACTAACCTCACAGGTAACTCAACTAACTGACCAACTAACTAACCTCACAGGTAACTCAACTAACTGACCAACTCACTAACCTCACAGGTAACTCAACTAACTAACCTCACAGGTAACTCAACTAACTAACCTCACAGGTAACTCAACTATTTAACCTGACAGGTAACTTGACTAACCAACCAACTAAATAACCTCACAGGTAACTCAACTAACCTCACAGGTAACTCAACTAACCAACTTACGAACCTCACAGGTAACAACTTACTAACCAACCAACTAACTAACCTCACGGTTAACCCAACTAACATACAAACTAACTTCCTGACTGACTTTACTGTAGTTAGTTGGTTAATAACTTCTTCAGGTAATAGTCGTCTGTCCTGACGTCAGCTGATCTTTTTTTATTTACAGCTGCAAACTTCAACAACCTGCTGCAGCTGGTTCACCCATCAAGTACACAACAGATACTACAAGCACCCCAAAAAATACTACAAGCACCACAACAGATACTACCACCACCACCACAGCAAAAAATACTACAACCCCCGCAAAGAATACTTCAACTACCACAACAAATACTACCACCACCACAGCAAAAAATACTACCAGTACCACAACAGATACTACAACCACTACAACAGATAATACCTCCACCTCCCCAGCAGCAGCTCCCAGCTAGTCTGTCCCTGCTGGTCTCTGCTGGCTCTGACTTCTCCTCAGACCAGATCAAAGACCAGGACCAGCCTGAGTCCTCTTCACCGGCTCCACCCTCCTCTCAGGGGGAACCAGGTCCGAGGGCTGATGGTCAGGTAGCAGTGGGGGGGCCTCTGGGGGAGGACGAGAGTCTGACCTCCCTCCTCAACGAGATCGTCTTTCTCAATCAGCAGAGCGTCACCTCGTCATCGGAGAACCCCTCCTCTGAGGAAGTGGCGGTGGGCGGAGATGCGGCGCAGGGACACGCCCACAGCCCCTGGCTCCTGGAACTGGACTCGGACTCTGACGACCTAACGGAGACGATGCGGAGCGGGAGGCAGCTCGGACCCGCCAACGAGAATGCTAATGCCCTGGCTCCACCCCCTCTTCTTCAGATGAAGGTGGGCGGGGCTAAGGTGGCGGACTCCCCCAGCAGTGATGGAGCAGCAGGAGGAGAAGACGAAGGAGGAAGAGGCGGGAGGAGGAGGGAGGGGGGCGTGGCCTGGAGGCCAATGCCGAGGCTGGTTCCTCTGGGACTGAGAGGAAACGCCCCCAGCTGACATCACTCTGATCAGCTGACGTCACTTTGATCAGCTGACGTCACTCTGATCAGCTGACTTCACTCTGATCAGCTGACGTCACTTTGATCAGCTGACGTCACTTTGATCAGCTGACGTCACTTTGATCAGCTGACTTCACTCTGATCAGCTGACTTCACTCTGATCAGCTGACGTCACTTTGATCAGCTGACGTCACTTTGATCAGCTGACGTCACTTTGATCAGCTGACGTCACTCTGATCAGCTGACATCACTGGTGATGTCACAGCAGAGACAGGACCTCATGGATCTCTGCAGACTGTTTTCTGATTGGCTGTTAGAGTTCTGTTTCATTTCAGCGACAGTTTGTCTTTTCTTCTAGTAAAACAGAAACACCTGAGGGCCAATCAGAAGCCCCGCTGTAACCGTGGCGATGATTCAGAGCGTTTCATTGGTCGTTTACAGACGAACACAGATTTTATTTATTTTTGTTCTTTTAACTTTCAGGTGACGCTGCAGCAACGTGCAACTTTTAGGAGAAAAGTTGACGAGGAACAGTTGCCATGTAAGTTGCTCGTTGGTCTCATTGGAAGATTGTTGCCGGAAGAAATTTGTCCACTTTTTTTTTAATGGTTATAGCAATGTGAATCGGACAACTGTCGATGTAGTGAGAGTCTGTCTGTCTGTCTGTCTGTCTGTCTCCTTCCTTTAAACTGCTGCTTTTAATTTGTTTATTTTAGTTTACTTTGAGAATCAGGATCACTGAGAACAAAGAAAAGATTTAGACTTAAATAACCACAATATTTGCACAATGTTACGTGTGTGTGTGTGTGTGTGTGTGTGTGTGTGTGTGTGTGTGTGTGTGTGTGTGTGTGTGTGTGTGTGTGTGTGTGTGTGTGTGTGTGTGTGTGTGTGTGTGTGTGTGTGTGTGTGTCATTTTAAGGATTCACTTTTAACTGATTTCAGTTTTCAAACAGGAAGTAGAAACACAAGGAGTCAGCTCATATTCAGAGTAAATAATAAATATTAACATCTGAAATCTGCTGTATGAATATTATATGAATGTTAAACAGGGTGAGGTTCAGTCCTGGACTCAGCTGGACTCACCTGGTCTCAGCTGGACCTGCTCAGTGTTCACAGGACATAACGGATCAGATGAAGCTGCTGCTCTTCGTCTTCATGTTTGTACAGTTTCTTCTTTTTGTTTTTCCTAAATTTGTATTTTTGTACGTGTTAAAGGACTGATGTAAATAAATGTTGTCGCATCATAACTCTTAATATTCTGTAAATAAAGTTTAAAACTCCTGATTCACATTTGATTTTTTTTAACAAGATTCAGACTGAATGGTTTTAATCTTACATTTGGGTGACCGTGGCTAAGTGGAGAGCAGGGCCGCCTTTCAATCAGAGGGTCAGCGGTTCAATCCCCGGCTCCTGCAAGACACCCCAAAATTGCTCCCGTAGCTGCGTCTACGGTAGATAGATACTGAATTGTAAGTCGCTTTGGATAAAAGCGTCTGCTAAATGACCGTAATGTAATTTACCTGATGGACCTTGAATGCATCATCTTAAATTTGTATCTTAATTTAAACATCAGATGTAGTTCGTGAGTCTGCCGCTGGAGGCGCTGCTGCTCCACACTGTGTCAGAAGCGTCATGTACGTCAGACACGACACCGGAAATTCAGGGGCTTTATCATCAAAATAAAAGCACAACAGTGTCATTTTTGTTCTCATATGTCAGAAGTATTGGAGTCAAAGTAATACCACAATACTGTGATAGTGTAGTTAGTTCTTTATATCATTTCATATATTCTCTGACGGAAAGATGTACATCTAAAATATAAAGAAAGAAACTGAAGCAATCATTTTCATAACCGATCAGCCAGATTTATTTTGGAAAGCCTGGCCGGAAGTGTTTGTGTCGTTGCCGCATGCGGTCTTGACGCTCGTCTAGTCCGCTCTGGCTCGTGTAGAAGCCGCTTCTTCGTGTCTCCGCAGCGGCGGAGGAATAAGATGCGGAACCAGAACCAGAGACCGGATCAGACCAGAACCAGACACCGGATATCAGAACCTTCTTCCGGACCCGCGCGGCTCGGCCCGCAGACAGCATGACAGCAGCGGCGGCGGAGGAGCGAGCGACAGACAGGAGGTCCAGCTGAGAGAGGACGCTAGCGGCACAGCTAACAGCGCGATGACCGCGGAGGGAGGCGGAACCATCCGGAGGAGAATCAAGAACCTGTCAATCAAACTAAGGAGGAGGAGCAGCACCGCGCGGCACAAAGAAGACCTGAGCGGCAAGGTGGGCGCAGCGCGCGCGCGCGCGCGCACACACACACACACACACACACACACACACACACACACACACACACACACACACACACACACACACACACACACACATAGACACACATATACAGATACACACACACATACATATACAGATACATACACATAGTCTGGTTAGTGTAATTAGTCTGGTTAATCTGAGACTAGTTAGTTAACTAGTCTAGTTAATACACACACACACACACACACACACACACACACACGCACACACACACAGTTAGCTGTTAGTTTAGCATCGGGCTGCACAGGACCCACAGGGGCTTCCCGCTGATTACATGCTAACATGCTAACAGTTAACATGCAAACAGCTACTTTGATGACATCTAATCTCACTGACCTCCAGGTGACCTTGGAGAAGGTTCTGGGAATCACAGCTCCAGGAAACCGAGCGCTGGCCTGCGACCCCCGAACTGGCCTGTTGGCATATCCTGCTGGGTGAGGGGGTGTGTGTGTGTGTGAGAGAGAGTGAGAGTGTGTGAGAGAGAGTGAGAGTGAGAGAGTGTTTGTGTGTGAGTGAGAGAGTGTTTGTGTGTGTGTGAGAGAGAGTGTTTGTGTGTGTGAGAGTGTGAGAGAGTGTTTGTGTGTGTGTGAGAGAGAGTGAGAGAGTGTTTGTGTGTGTGTGAGAGAGTGTGTTTGTGTGTGTGAGAGAGAGTGAGAGTGTTTGTGTGTGTATGAGAGTGAGAGGGAGTGTTTGTGTGTGTGAGAGAGAGTGAGAGTGTTTGTGTATGTGTGAGAGTGAGAGGGAGTGTTTGTGTGTGTGAGAGAGAGTGAGAGAGTGTTTGTGTGTGTGAGAGAGAGTGAGAGAGTGTTTGTGTGTGTGAGAGAGAGTGAGAGAGTGTTTGTGTGTGTGAGAGTGAGAGAGAGTGTTTGTGTGTGTGAGAGTGAGAGAGAGAGTGTGTTTGTATGTGTGTGAGTGAGTTTTTGCAGTGTTGTCTGAGAAGTGAAAGCAGTTGAAGTGAAGTTTCATTGAACATGAAAGGCTAAAGTGGATCTCAGTGAAATGACCAGTGAAAGTATCGGAAGTGTTAAAAGCGTGTAAACGTTGACAGGAGTTGAAATATCAGTTGAGATGTAAACACTATAATGCGCTGCACCAAACTGAAAGGAGTTGAAGTGTCAGTTAAAAAGAGATACTGGCAATATACACTCCAAAAGAGTAGACAAGAGTGTTGTCAGTGAGAGGACTCAAAGTGTTGAATGAAGTGTAAACGTATCAGTTGAGATGTAAACACTGAAACTAAATGGAGTTGAGTTGAAGAACACGCGTGTAACTGAAGTGTTGTATAGAGGGTATAAGTACTGCAGTCCTGCATGTTTAGAGGATTAAACTCACTGACCGTCTGTGGTTCTGTGTCTCATGTTCTGAGTTTTAAAGGCTAACGACATGATCAGATTATCGGATTAAGAATCATGTGTTTAACGAAGCGACACACACAGCATCTCGTTAGGAGCCGTGGTCTTGATATTCACCACGAGACTCCGGTCTGCTGTAGGATTTACCCTTTAGCAAGGCACTGAACCCACAACCAGTAACCACCTGGAAGACTCTGAGGACCACAGAGGCCTCGTTCAGACCGCCGGCTCAAATACACTTTTCAAAAAAAATATCCAGATTGAGTTTACAAAGTCTGGACAGAAAAACCCAAGAAATGCTAATTTTCTAAATCAAATCCAACCCACATCAAAAGGTGGTTCAACATTTGACTCCAATCAGATTTCTACAGACTTCAGGTCGATCAAATCAGTTTTTTCAATTTATTTATTTTTGAAAAGGTGTTGTAGGGGGTCCCAGAGGGTCCCAGTGTTTTTTCGGGGTGTTCCAGCAGTTCTTGAGGGGTTTCTAAATACTTTTAGAGGACTTCAGGGTGATTATTTTTTATATTATTGTGATGTAGGGCGTCCCAGTGTTTTTGGGGGGTTTCGAAAGACTTTAATAATAATTAAAGCTGCGAGCAGCGATGGACGGGCCCTCGCACCTCCGCGTCTCGGGGGAATGGCGGGACGCCAGCAGACGCGGCTGCAAATGTCTTTGACCATTGGACAACGCGTCCCGGAGTTTAATGTGTTTTTCCCACTGGACTCTGCGATGCTGGAAATTATGTAGTGCAAATATTGCACCAGTTCCTGTATCCCCTATGTGGTGCTAGAGAACATGCATTATGTTGCTCTACATCAAGTGCAGACCACATCATGTAAATGTCATGTAAATCTGATTTGTCTGTCACATAACACTGACTTCCTGTTGCCAGTAGGTGGCGCTACGACTTTGAGTGAAAATTGGCTTGTAGACATTCTCAGGCAATGACTGTTGTCAAGTACGGGTTTGGGACAGATTTGAGCAAGTCCAGTGGAGTTACATCAGCTTGTTGTTTAATGGTGAATCACGTAAAATGGCCGCCACGGCTACGCCATTCTATCAAACGTAAAGCTTTGAGCAACTTTTAATTGCAAAGGTCTTCAGACTGTACTGACCATATTTGAAGTGGATCTGACAAAGTCCCTAGGAGGAGTTCGTTAAAGTATAGCAACTACAAATCAAGGGGAAATTCACACAAAAATCCAAATGTTCGATTTCCGGTTGGTTTTAGAGCATGGTCCCAAGAGACTTCTTTTAAGTCTCCATGTGATACATGTGCCTACCAAATTTCATACATGTAGGTGAAATGCAGCGCTGGGGCTGCGTTTTTGAATATTTGTAGGGGGCGCTATCGAGGCAATTTGAAACGGTCAAGCCAAATATGAAATATATATTTTCATCACCTATGACACCTGTGCAAAGTTCCAAGGCTTGTTGAGCATCCTAAGCCACAGAAAAATAAGCTTAATTTTTCATAGCGAATGACGCGTTGCCATGGCAATGGGCGCCACATAAAATTAAGGTCGTTCAATGTCAGTAGACCGTTTTAGCAAATTTCATCATTCATGTCTTTAGATCATCCTGACCAAATTTGAAGTCGATCGCATGAATTCTGTGGGAGGAGTTCGTTAAAGTGCAATGCCTGAAAACGATGAAAATTGTTTTCATCGTGAACTGGCTTAACTACTGTATCGCTCCCAAGTGGTTGAATGGAATGAAAATTGTAGGATACGTAACAATATGCGATGTGCACATATGAGACAAATTTTGCGATTATAGGTTAAATGGTTTTGAAGTTATGAGTATTGAAAAACAAAGCCACGCCCTATGAAGTTCATTGGTACATATCTTCTAAACGAAATGAGATATCAAAAATATTTTGATAACATTTTATTATATAGATCCTGTACTGATCCACAGCTAATCGGTAGCAATCGGACTCAGCGTGTAGGAGGAGTTTGCAAAAATGTGTTTTTCACAAAATTCTAAATGGCGGAAAAATGTTGGTTGGTGGAGCTCAGGGTCCCAAGAGGATTTTTTGTAGAACTCATTCAGTTGCCCATGTCTGTACATTTTTAAGTAATTTGGACATACAGGCTGTTGGGGCTTGCCTTTCCAACTTCTAGGGGGCACTAGCGAGCAACTTTGTCATACTCGAGCATGCAACCCATAAAATATCAAATTTTCCTGCAGTCCTGATACGTTTTCCAAATATGGGAAGTTTTGGGATATGATAAAGCCCCCAAAAATGCGATTCCGTGGAGAGACAAATAATAATAATACGGTCCGACGTTGTCGGTGCTCGGGCCCTAATAATCAATCCCTTATTAGTCCCGCAGTGGGGAAATGTATTCTCTGCATTTAACCCATCCCTAGTATACAGGGAGCAGTGGGCTGCTGAGAAGCACCCAGGGAGCAGTTAGGGGTTCAGTGTCTTGCTCAGGGACACTTTTCCACAGGATACGTGGTAGCCAAGGATTGAACCGCCGACCTTGCAGTTAGTGGACAACCCTCACTACCCCATGCGACTGTGGCGCATGGGGTAGTGAGGGTTTAAGAGGGCTCCAGAGACCCGGGAGTATTCAAAAGGATTCAGGGGTCTTTAAGGGTGTTTGAAGGATTCTAGGTTGAAGGTCTCAGGTGTTTATGGGGTCTCAGTAGTTCCTGAAAAGTGTTAAAGAGTTTCTGAAATAATCCTGTTGGATCCACTAAAGGAGTCAGTCGACAATAAAGGATTTATCTCTGTGGAGTTTGTGTCTTTGAGCACGAGGTGTTTGTTATGTCGTTCTAGTGAAAGTGTGTGAAGGTTCATTCCAAATGTCAGCAATCAGTAGAAACCAATAGAACTGGATAGATCAGATCACAGGACCGTTTGAATCCTAAACAGACTGGTTCTTCTGGTAGATGTTTGTTTCGTACACATGAAGAAGTTTGCCTAATCGATAAAGGTGGATCAGTAGAAAGCTGATCATATAATCAGGACCCCGAAGCGTCAGACCGGTTGTGACTGCAGGAGCTTCGGCAAACAGGAAGTGTTGCCGTTGGTAACCGCTAACTCTGCCCGACATCACAGCTTCGAGTTTAGAAACTCACACTGACGATAGAAATGTGATCCATCACGCAGCTCAGTGAGGTGTTCAAGGACCTCTGAGTCCGATCTGTGTTAGCAGCTCTGTGTGAATACAGGGTCCTCCACAGTCAGAGAGACCGTCACCAGACTGAAGGCTCATTCTAGGGCTGCAGCTAACGATTATTTTAATAATCGATTAATCTGTTGATTATTTTTTCGATTAATCGATGAATCGGCGGGGGAAAGGCGAGTGAATAAAAACGTGTCTTTAGTCTTGCATACTATTCCACCCCTGCTTTACCACTGTTATTAATTAACAAGCTAACGCTAACTTGTCATGCTTGTCATCTGGATGAGGAGTAAACAGCAGGAGAGCTACTGGAGGGACATTACGTTCCTCACTTCAAACAGAACAACAGTAGGATTCTGTAGTGACTGACCTGCTGTTGAACTCCTTCCTCCTCATCAAGGACTCCAACATGTTCACGTTTTAGGTGATGAATCATCACCGTGGTGATCCCGTGTCATGTCGCTTTTGCATATCTTGCAATTAACACACTTTTTAGATGTATTTAGTGTGAAATGCTCCACACCTTGATGACTTAGGTCCTACTGACTTCTCTTCCTCCGCCGTGTGTTTCAGAACAACGTTGCGTGTCTCCGATGCTCTTTCTTCTACCTCCGCTCTGCTCCGCGCTCAACTATACTTTTTTTTTATACTCAAACATCTCAGACTTATTGAGTGGCGTAATAATCGCGCGACACAACAAATCGATAATGAAATTCGTTGCCAACAATCGATTTTAATCGATTTTATCGATTCGTTGTTGCAGCCCTAGTTCATTCTCCTCAACGATGTCTCAGGACATCTGGAGGGACGCTCTTTAACCAAATGTCCTCCTGAACTGACAAAACACGTTTTTGGACATAAGTGAAGAATTCATATGATAATTATGTCACAAAGGTTTCTAACAGGATAAAAGGATGAAGTGATATGAAGTGATATTTTGGGTGGACGTAGATGTGAATGAACTCTTGACTGGTTGGTGGAGGAACTCAACCACGAGGAGATTGTAGTTCTGTATGATTGTAGTTCTGTTTGATTGTAGTTCTATCTGATTGTAGTTATCTCTGATTGTAGTTCTGTTTGATTGTAGTTATGTCTGGTTGTAGTTATATATGATTGTAGTTCTGTCTGATTGTAGTTATGTCTGGTTGTAGTTCTGTCTGATTGTAGTTCTGTCAGATTGTAGTTATGTCTGGTTGTAGTTCTGTCTGATTGTAGTTATATATGATTGTAGTTATGTCTGGTTGTAGTTCTGTCTGATTGTAGTTATATATGATTGTAGTTATGTCTGGTTGTAGTTGTAGTTCTGTCTGGTTGTAGTTGTCTGATTGTAGTTGTGTCTGGTTGTAGTTATGTCTGATTGTAGTGCTGTCTGGTTGTGGTTGTAGTTATGTCTGATTGTAGTGCTGTCTGGTTGTGGTTGTAGTTATGTCTGATTGTAGTGCTGTCTGGTTGTGGTTGTAGTTATGTCTGATTGTAGTTCTGTCTGGTTGTGGTTGTAGTTCTGTCTGGTTGTAGTTCTGTCTGATTGTAGTTCTCTATGATTGTAGTTCTGTATCTGTGGTTAATTAGAACTTAGTGAAGTGTTGGTGCCACCAGTAACCAGTGCACCGTTTGAACTGGGCCTAACTGAGACTAATGTTATCTCATCCTGCTGTTGCTGGATTATAAACTCATACATTATGTTCTCTCTGGTTATTGTGATCACTCTCTAGTTTTGGTGACTCAGCACTTTTTACATAAAAAGTTGTTAAGAAGACGTTACACTCATTGAAACAGCCCTTACAAAATAAAAGCCTCTACAAACATAAAGTTTTAAACTGTTTATGATGAATCACTGAAATAAACTCATCTATTTTTGCTGATCTTTTTTTGCTGGCTGCCTCATAAAGTTTGTCCTATTCAGGCTTCTGTAGTTCAGGAAACAGTTTGTTTTTACAGCCTCCGGATTTATAGAAAAATTAAACGAGAAATTCAGCTGAGAAACTATAAAGATTAATAAAAAATAACAGGAAAAATGAATCAGATGTGGATAGAAATACAAAAATGATTCCATAAAAATGATCTTAATATCAGTTCAGATTATTAATGAATTATCTCAGCTGATTTAACTTCATGTCCTTCTCTCATTGGACAAGTCTGAACCCAAAAGGAATGAACATTTCACACGGAGACACACTGAGCCATCCAATCAGCTGAGGGCGTGGGCGGAGCTGTCAGATCAGAAGATGAAGCGAACTGTGAAGCGAAGCGAAGCGGGTCATCGGACAGAAGGGGAGATTTAGGTCAACATGTCGAGAGACGTTCATGTCTCACAGGGAATTCAATATTTTTTTATGATGATGATTAATAATATTATTAATATTAATAATAACTATTAATAATAATCATAATAATAATACATATTATTATCTATTCTTATATTATTGGATTATTATCTATTATTATGAATAATAATAATAGATAATAATAATAATGAAGAAAGTTGAAGTAAAAAAAGTGAATTTATTCATAAAATAATCACATTCTTTAGAAAATTAAAGACAAACTGAAACTGTCAGAAAAGAAGGAAAGAAATATGAAAAGATTAGCATCATATTGTATAATAAACTTATTATTATTATTAGTAGTAGTATTATATAATGATGTAGAACACAAAGAACAGAGACTCTCTGCAGCTTCTCTCTGTTCTTCTCCTTGCTGCATTGCAGATGTGGATCAGGACGGGTTGGGTCAGTGGTCTCTGGTACACGCTGTACCTGAACACACCATGTTACACTGCTGCAGTGTGTGTGTGTGTGTGTGAGTGAGTGAGTGAGTGAGTGAGTGAACACAAGGGCACCTTCCTCTGTCATGTGAACCCTTCCTTTAAAGGATTCACTGTTTTTAACTGCAGCATCTTTTCCCTGTAAAACATTGACAACACGTCGTTAGCTCTGGCTAACGCTATGTTAGCACCTGCCTGGTCACTACTGAGCATGTGCGAGTCTCACCAGGACCAAGGAAGAAGTGAGGTTCACTGAGACCTAATCCAGTATTTCAGCCTGTTTCTGGTTCTGGTTTCATATCAGAACAAACAATTAAGAGCTGTGTGTTATGTACTTGTTTGTCTATCTTTGTGAGGACCAGTGTGAGTGTTAGACCTTAAGAGGACATTTTGCGGACGTACCTTCGGAGTGCTGGTTCAAGTTTAAGGTTTCAGAGCACTTTAAAAACCTTGTGACATCACAGCCACCTCTTGCTGTGATTGGTCAGTTGTGTGGAGGTGAAAAAGTAGGCGGGGTTTAAACTTGTCTTCTCAGGTTTTGTCCCCTGATTGTGTTCAGTAAAGAAAGAAACGTCCCCACAAGGACAGAAGTACAAACATGAGTGTGTGTGTGTTGATGAAGAAGAATATAATTGGTTGCTGACTCAGCTGCTTACAGTCAACAAACACACACACAACCTGCCAACTCACTGTGTGTGTGCTTAAACATTAAGCTCCTGAGCTCTGATTGGCTCTTACTTGTTCAGACAGGTCGATGATGTCACAGGTGACTTGAGTCAAAACAAACAAACAGCTGTTTCTCTTCTTCTGTTTTGGTCTGCTGTGAGGTGAACACATTATATTGAAATACTTCATTATATATATATATATATATATATATATATATTAGTGGATCAATAGTCTCAATCTGTTATTATAGCAGTAAAAATATAATAATACAACTAAGTAAACATCCAGGTCCAGACTGAGAGAGACCAGGACCAGACTGAGACAGACCTGGTCCAGACTGAGACAGACCAGGTCCAGACTGAGACAGACTAGGTCCAGACTGAGAGAGACTAGGACCAGACTGAGACAGACTGAGACAGACCAGGTCCAGACTGAGAGAGACCAGGACCAGACTGAGACAGACCAGGTCCAGACTGAGACAGACCAGGTCCATTCTGAACGAGACCAGGTCCAGAGTCTCACAGAGTAAAACAGTCTGAACTGTTTCTGAAGGTTCAGGTCGGACAGAATGAGTCATTTAACAGAGACTCTGTTTATACAGCAGAGAGAGAGAGAGAGTGTGTGTGTGTGTGTGTGTGTGTGTGTGTGTGTGTGAGTGAGAGAGAGAGAGAGAGAGAGAGTGTACAATGGGTGGGGTGCAGGTTTTTTGTGGTTATGATTTTATGTGTTAACCTGCTAACTGTGTGTGTGTGTGTGTGTGTGTGTGTGTGTGTGTCTGTTTGTGTGTGTGTGTGTGTGTGTGTGTCTGTTTGTGTGTGTGTGTGTGTGTGTGTTTGTGTGTGTGTGTGTGTGTGTGTGTGTGTGTGTGTGTGTCTGTTTGTGTGTGTGTGTCTGTTTGTGTGTGTGATTGTGTGTATGTGTTTGTGTATGTGTGTGTGTGTGTGTGTGTGTCTGTTTGTGTGTGTGTGTGTGTGTGTGTGTGTGTGTGTGTGTTTGTGTGTGTGTGTGTGTGTGTGTGTGTGTGTGTGTGTGTGTGTGTGTGTGTCTGTTTGTGTGTGTGTGTGTGTGTGTGTGTGTGTGTGTGTGTGTCTGTTTGTGTGTGTGTTTGTGTGTGTGTGTGTGTGTGTGTGTGTGTGTGTGTGTGTCTGTTTGTGTGTGTGTGTTTGTGTGTGCAGGTGTGTCGTTGTCCTGTTGAATCCTCGGAAGAACAAACAGCATCACATCTTCAACAGCTCCAGGTAACAATTCAACCAATCAGCTCTCACTTCTTGTCTGAGTCTTTGTTTGTTTGATGACGGCTGTAAAAGATTATTATGATCTTAATATTATTGTTATTATTATTATTATTATTGTTCTTATTTGTATTATTTTTATTGTCCTTATTATTTTATTATTATTATTGTTCTTCTTATTTTTATTATTATTATTGTTCTTATTATTTTTATTATAATTGTTCTTATTATTATTATTTCATTATTGTTCTTCTTCTTATTGTTTTATTATTATTATTATTATTATTGTTTTTGGTCACAGAATTGCTTTTAAAGCAACAAACAAACAAACAAACAAACACATTGTTATTATTGCTGTAGTCCAACTACATCTCCCATGAGTCATAGCACCAGAAGGTAAAACCTCCTGTAGCCAATCAGAAGTAACCCTCCTCTCTGTGTTCAGGAAGGCCATCACCACGTTGGCCTTTTCTCCAGATGGGAAGTATGTCGTCACAGGAGAAGTGAGTCCCCTTATTTATTCATGTATTCATTTATTCACTTATTCACTTATTGATTCCGCCATTCATCAATTAGTCCAGAAAGAAAACAGAAAAATAAATATATCTTTTATCCCCCCCCTCCTCCTCCTTCTCTTCTTCCTCCTCCCCCCCTCAGAGTGGTCACATGCCGGCGGTTCGAGTGTGGGAGGTGTCTGACCGTGTCCAAGTGTCTGAGCTCCAGGAACATAAGTATGGTGTCTCCTGCGTGTCCTTTTCTCCAAACAGTAAATACATCGTGAGCGTCGGATACCAACACGACATGATGGTCAACGTGTGGAACTGGAAGGTTTGTTTCCTTACTGCTTTATTTAGCAGTTATATATTTATATATATATATATATATATATATATATATACATGTTTATATAATGTGAATCATCTGCAGGAAGTGTTGACTTTTCTTAACTGGAGTTAATCGGTGAATAAGAACATGATAATTGATAAGCAGAGGAAGTGATTATGACAGATGTTGTTGTTGTTGTTGTTGACTCTTTTGATGTTGTTTGTGTGTTTATCAGAAGAACGTGGTGGTTTCAGCCAACAAGGTCTCCAGTAAAGTGACGGCCGTTTCCTTCTCAGACGACAGCTCCTACTTTGTTACCGCTGGAAACCGACACGTCAAGTTCTGGTACCTGGACCACGCCAAGACCTCCAAGGTTCTCCTTCAACGGTCTCCTGCTGATGAGGTGATTATTATGATTGATTACTGATCGACCCTCCTCACCTGTCCACAGGTGAACGCCACCGTCCCTCTGCTGGGACGTTCGGGGCTGCTGGGAGAACTCAGGAATAACTTCTTCAGCGATGTGGCGTGCGGGCGGGGCCGACACGCCTCCTCCACCTTCTGCATCACCTCCTCCGGTCTGCTGTGTGAGTTCAATGACCGGCGACTCCTCGACAAGTGGGTGGAGCTACGGGTGAGTTCTCACCTGTTCGTACAGGTGACATCACTGGTGGGCGTGGTCACAGGTGTCTTTAACACGCTGTATAAGAATGTTTCTCTGTGTGACTTTAATCTGAAGTTCCTCTGCTTCCTTTCTGGCTTCCTGTGCAGAGAGTCGACTCTGCGACCGTAAGTCGTCGCGTCACCTGGACTCAGTCAGTTCAGCCTGTTAAACATATTAATATCTATAATCCTTAATTAATATGAAACATGAATATCTATAATCCTCATGATTAATTTGAAACACATGAATTTCTATAATCCTCATGATTAATATGAACTCAGTCTGTTAAAGAACACATTAATATCTATACAAACAAAAAGTTAAGAGTTTATTCAAGAGGCTTATTTTGTACCATCGACTTCTGTCTGTAAACGTTATGTGACTAAAAAGTGATTTTGTTTTGATTTATTCATCAACTTTTAAGGCCGTTTTAGCAACTTTGTTTTTCAAAAGGAGCCTAGAAACAAACTGGATGGTGCCACACAGCTAATAAGCTAATAAGCTAATAAGCTCTGTCGGGATGGTTTGTAATTCGCCAAAGTTAAACTCAAAACTAAACATCCTCTGATTTCAGCTTAATTTCAGCCCCAAATGTCAATAATTTAATAGCTGGACCACTAAAGTTACAGAGTTAGCTCTAGGTTAGCTTAGCTAAGGCTAAAATGATAATACAATAATAATAAAATAATAAGATGATAATCATTCTTCAGCACTAAATTATGAAATTATTAAACTAGACTCTGGTTGAAATAATCTCAATCTTTATCCTCACTGGCTGAGCTGACCGATCTGGACACGCCCACTTCCTTCCTCTCACTCCATTGGTCGGTTTCACAGCACGCCGCTGTCATTCATTCAAACACTCCACCTGATTGGCTGAGAGATCTATCACCTCGTTCACCCTCCACACTGTGATTCACAGAGGACCCTGAATGCAGCATCAGTCACCGCCACCAACATCCAGCATCCTGTAGTACTAGTACTATAGTACTGATACTGTAGTACTGTAGTACTGATGCTGTAGTAATGATACTGTAGTACTAGTACTATAGTACTGATACTGTAGTAATGATACCGTAGTAATGCTACTGTAGTAATGATACTGTAGTACTGTAGTACTAGTACTGTAGTACTGATACTATAGTAATGATACTGTAGTACTGTAGTACTAGTACTGTAATACCGAAGTAATGATACTGTAGTAATGATACTGTAGTACTGATATTTTAATACTGATACTGTAATACTGTAGTACTGATACTGTAGTACTATTACACTATTACAGTACTCAATATTAGTATTAGTATTAGTATTAGAACTCCAGTATCAGTACTCCAGTATTACAGTACTACAGTACCAGTAATCCAGTACTCCAGTATTTCAGTACACCAGTACTACTGTATTACAGTACACCAGTACTACTGTACTACAGTACCAGTACTCCAGTATTTCAGTACTACAGTATTGCAGTACTACAATATAAATACTAACCCCTGAAGCAGCAGCTCAGTGAAACAGCCTCTCTGTCTGAATCATCTCCCTCTCACATTCTCTCACCTCATTTACATGTTAGAGACAAAAGACATGTTGGAGACATGAGACATGTTCGAGACAAGAGACATGTTGGAGACATGAGACCTGTTAAAGACACAAGACATATTGGAGACATGTTAGAGACATGAGACATGTTGGAGAGATGAGACATGTTAGAGACACAAGACATGTTGGAGACATGTTAGAGACACAAGACATGAGACATGTTAGAGACAAAAGACATGTTGGAGACATGAGACATGTTAGAGACACAAGACATGTTGGAGACATGTTAGAGACAAAAGACATGTTGGAGAGATGAGACATGTTAGAGACACAAGACATGTTGGAGAGATGAGACATGTTAAAGACACAAGACATGTTGGAGAGATGAGACATGTTAAAGACACAAGACATGTTGGAGAGATGAGACATGTTAGAGACAAAAAACATGTTGGAGAACCAAATGTGGATTCATCCACCGCTGAAAATAGTCCCCGTCAAAGTATTATGTTGTTTAGTTCTAACAGATCAAACACATCTTCATCTTCATGGTGTCAGAACTCAGAGAGACAATGTGGACATCAGGACTCACCTGTCTGTCTGTGTGTCCTCCTGTCTGTCTGTCTGTCTGTCTGTCTGTCTGTGTGTCCTCGTCTCTGTCTGTCTGTCTGTCTGTCTGTATGTCCTCAGGCGTCTCAGGCCACCTGTCTGTCCGTCACAGACGAGTTGATCTTCTGTGGTTGTTCTGACGGGACGGTTCGAGCCTTCAGCCCCGTCAACCTGCACTTCCTGTGTACTTTGCCCCGCCCACACTGTCTGGGGGCGGACATCGCCAGTATGGTGGACGCCAGGTAACACACACACACACACACATACATATATCCAGTATGGTGGACGCCAGGTAACACACACACACACACACACACACACACACACACACATATATATATATACACACACATAAACAGTCAGTTTCTTACTGGACGTATAGACAGCTTTCCATGTCTTTAGTTGTCATGATGGCGTCTCTCTCTGTTTCCTCCTCAGTCAGCTGTTCTCGAGCCGACCGGAGGCCCGGTACCCGGACACGGTGGCGGTGAGCTACGACCCAGCCAGCCGCTGGCTGTCGTGCGTCTACAACGACCACAGTGTTTACGTGTGGGACGTCCGGGACCTCCGGGACCCCCGCAGGGCGGGGAAGCTCTACTCCGCCCTCTACCACTCCTCCTGTGTGTGGAGCCTGGAGGTCAGTGTTTAATAATAACACAAATTATATTAATTAATAACTCCACAAAAGTGGAATTAAGTCCTAGACACATGAATATAGTCTAACATGTTACTTAATGAATTATAAGCTGAGTTTAGTGAACTCTTTAAAATATGAAGCTACAACCAGCAGCTGCTAGCTTAGCATAAACACCGCTAACAGCTAGCTTGGATTCAACATTAGATGCCTGACAACTTAATGGCATCTATTTATTTTGAAACTCTTCAGGTGAACACCTTCTACTGTGTCTCCTACAGGTGTACCCAGAGGGAGGAGGAGGAGGAGGGGCACATCTCCCCCCCGGATCGTACCTGTCGTGCTCCTCAGACAACACCATCCGACTGTGGAACACCGACGGCCACAAGCTCCTCACCAAGAACATCCTGAGCCAGGTGGGAGAAAACACACCTTTACCTTAATGTTGATGTTCACCTGTTCACCTGTTCACCCGACCTACACCTGTTCACCCGACCTACACCTGTTCACCTGACCTATACCTGTTCACCTGTTCACCTGTTCACCTGACCTTCACCTGTTCACCTGTTCATCTGTTCACCTGACCTACACCTGTTCACCTCAGCTGTACCTCTACACTGACCTGACACCCTCCTGATTTCATTGACCCCTCAGGACCTACAGAAGGTAATTTATGTGGACGATAACGTCTCAACCCTCCTGGACCCGGAGAGCGCCACAGTCACAAGTGGAACCACGGAGAAGGCGGGGTCACTGGGCTCAGACGGACAGCAGACTGACCAGAGCCGGGCCGGCATTAGGACCCTGAGAGTTAGTCCTGATGGACAGCACCTGGCCTCTGGAGACCGCATGGGAGTCCTCAGGTGAGCTGTGGGGGGGGGGGGTTACTTATAAAGGTAGTAAAGTTATCACACAGAGAATCTGTAGTCCGATCAAATTCTTTATTACTGACACATTGGCAACGCATTGCAGCTTCACTCTCTCTATTCCTACCTTTCACAATAAAAGCCCTAGACATATACCTCACTGCTTAACAGAGCAACTCAACAAAACAGAAAATCAGGAAGTCAAAAATTCTATATTATAGATACATATAATTTATAAATATATTATAGATATTTATTATATATAGTTATATTATTTATATTTATTATCTATAGATATATTATAGATATACAGTATATATATTATATATATATATAGATATATTACGAGTGTGTCAGACATCTTGTTCGATTTCTTCTTCTTCTAATTTTCTGAAGACATGACAGGAGAAGTGTCATTTACATAAACTGTGTGTGTGTGTGTGTGTGTGTGTGTGTGTGTGTGTGTGTGTGTGTGTGTGTGTGTGTGTGTGTGTGTGTGTGTGTGTGTGTGTGTTTTAGGATCCATGATCTGGACGGTATGGAGGAGATCTTGAATGTTCAGGCTCACGACTCAGAGATTCTCTGCCTCGAGTTCTCCAAACCAGATACTGGTGAGACACCAGTTTAAATACAATGTTGAGTACAACATATACCCACTATATATATAAAATACAATATGTATAATACAATATGTAAATGTTATGGATAGCAATATATAACACTATATAATACAACATATAAAGACTATATACAACAAAGTTTGGAAACACTGTATACAACACAATAAATATATATACAGTTGTGGTCAAAAGTTTACATACACTTGTAAAGAACATACTGTCATGGCTCTCTTGAGTTTCCAGTTATTTCTACAACTCTGATTTTTCTCTGATAGAGTGATTGGAACAGATACTTCTTTGTCACAAAAAACATTCATGAAGTTTGGTTCTTTCATGACTTTATTATGGGTTAACAGAAAAAGTGACAAAATCTGCTGGGTCAAAAATATACATACAGCAACATGAATTAGCAATTTTGGTGACTTAGAAAGTTGTGTCAATGAAATGAGCTTCATAGCATGGCCTCTTAACTTCTTATGAGTGATTACGAGTGACTACAAATGGTGACTTCTCTGAGGCCATTTAAATAGGGCTCATTGGATACAAACGCCCACAAACGCTACAATGGGAAAGTCAAAGGAGCTCAGCATGGATCTGAAAAAGCGAATCATTGACTTGAACAAGTCAGGAAAGTCACTTGGAGCCATTTCAAAGCAGCTGGAGGTCCCAAGAGCAACAGTGCAAACAATTGTTTGTAAGTATAAAGTGCATGGCACTGTTTTGTCACTGTCACGATCAGGAAGAAAACGCAAGCTATCACCTGCTGCTGAGAGAAAATTGGTCAGGAGGGTGAAGAGTCAACCGAGAACCACCAAAAAGCAGATCTGCCAAGAATTAGAAGCTGCTGGAACACAGGTGTCAGTGTCCACAGTCAAGCGTGTTTTGCATCTCCATGGACTGAGAGGCTGCCGTGCAAGAAGGAAGCCCTTGCTCCAAAAGCGGCACCTTAAGGCTCGACTGAAGTTTGCTGCTGATCACATGGACAAAGATAAGACCTTCTGGAGGAAAGTTCTGTGGTCAGACGAAACAAAAATCGAGCTGTTTGGCCACAATGCCCAACAATATGTTTGGAGGAGAAAAGGTGAGGCCTTTAACCCCAAGAACACCATGCCTACCGTCAAGCACGGTGGTGGTAGTATTATGCTGTGGGGCTGTTTTGCTGCCAATGGAACTGGTGCTTTACAGAGAGTAAATGGGATAATGAAGAAGGAGGATTACCTTCAAATTCTTCAAGATAACCTAAAATCATCAGCCCGAAGGTTGGGTCTTGGGCGCAGTTGGGTGTTCCAACAGGACAATGACCCCAAACACACACCAAAAGTGGTAATGGAATGGCTAAATCAGGCTAGAATTAGGGTTTTAGAATGGCCTTCCCAAAGTCCTGACTTAAATCCCATTGAGAACATGTGGACAATGCTGAAGAAACAAGTCCATGTCAGAAAGCCATCAAATTTAACTGAACTGCACCAATTCTGTCAAGAGGAGTGGTCAAAGATTCAACGAGAAGCTTGCCAGAAGCTTGTGGATGGCTACCAAAAGCACCTAATTGAAGTGAAAATGGCCAAGGGACATGTAACCAAATATTAGCACTGCTGTATGTATATTTTTGACCCAGCAGATTGATCACTTTTTCTGTTAACCCATAATAAAGTCATGAAAGAACCAAACTTCATGAATGTTTTTTGTGACAAAGAAGTATCTGTTCCAATCACTCTATCAGAGAAAAATCAGTGTGGTAGAAATAACTGGAAACTCAAGAGAGCCATGCCATTATGTTCTTTACAAGTGTATGTAAACTTTTGACCACAACTGTATATATATATATATATATATATTAGTGCTGGGCAACGATTACAATGTTTAATCTTTATTAATCTCATTGTTATGAGCAAAGTTCAATAATGAATTCAAAAGTAGTGTATTGTGTACTTTTATTTTAAAGTACTGCTATATGAACAAAAGTACAATAACATTTGGTTTGAATCACTTCAAACAGATCAGGTTCTTTTTAACAGCAGTATTCTTCACACAGTATCAGTTAAAATACAGTTATAATGATTCTGATCATAGATATTCAGTGTTCACTACTTTATCTTCATGTGTTCATAGATGATATTTAAATACTGTAAACTTATCTACGTCATGTTTTTATGTTTGTTAAATTATCAGTAGTGATAACTAAATGATGCTTATTATACATATTACAAACAAAAACACTTTAAAAACTCTACAAAAATAATTTAAATTAATCATTTATTTATTTATTTTTTTGGTATTTTGGAGAAGGAAGAGGCGCCACACACACACACATACACACACACATACACATACACACACACATACACACACACACACACACACACATACACACACACACACACACATACACAGCTGTTCAACACTCGCTGCACGGTTCTTGTTGAAAATGTCTGCTTAATAAAAAAATAATATATAAATAAAAAATGCGTTAATAACTTGCCCAGCCCTAATATACATACATATATATATATATATATATATATATATATATATATATATATATGTGTATATATAACAACATCAGTGAAACACATTATTCAACAAAACATATCACAAAATATATACATAATAAATAACAATATACACCCAACATAACACAAAACATCCCTGTCTGTCTCTCTCTGTCTGTCCCGCTGTCTCGCTCTGTCTCTCTGTCTCTCTCTGTTTGTCCCCCTGTCTGTCTCTCAGGTCTCCAGTTGTTAGCCACAGCCAGTCGTGACCGTCTGATCCACGTCCTGGATGCAGGCCGAGACTACAGTCTGGTTCAGACTCTGGACGAACACTCGTCCTCCATCACTGCCGTCCGATTTGCCGGTGAGTCTCTGTGACCTCTGATGTTCAGGTTGTTGGTATGAATCATGTGATCCTCTGACATCTTCCTGTTCTTCCTGTCTGTCAGCCAATGAGGGGAAGGTGAGGATGATCAGCTGTGGAGCTGATAAGAGCGTCTACTTCCGCACCGCTCAGCAGGTGAGAGCCACACCTGGTGATGTCACCTGGTGATGTCACACAGTAGCTGATGGTAACTAAGCACATGCACTCAAGTAGTGTACTTGTATTTGTTTGAGGTACTTGTACTTTACCAGAGTATTTGCTTCATACTTGTAATGCACTACATTTATGCTACATATGAGAAAAATCTAATAAAACAAAGTAAATTAAATTAGTTTTCCCTCCTATTCCTCCTCTTCCTTTTCCTCCTCCTCTTCCTCACAGATGGAGGAGGGGTTGGAGTTCACTCGTACTCATCACGTGGTGAGAAAGACGACTTTGTACGACATGGACGTGGAACCAACCAGGAAGTACGCAGCAGTGGGCTGTCAGGACCGCAGCATCAGGTGTGTGTGTGTGTGTGTGTGTGTGTGTGTGTGTGTGTGTGTGTGTGTGTGTGTGTGTGTGTGTGACAAACATGACAGTTCAGTCTGCAGGGAGGGTTATTACCCAGCAGGCACCAGGAGGAGGATTAGGATTATCCCTATGATCAGGCTGCCTCCTGCTGGTCACATTAGGAACTAACTCTTTAATACGAAACACAAATATAATCTGTGAAGTATTTTGTTTTATCTCTGTATCCTAACTGTACATTTATGATGCTCTTCCTCTCCCTCCTCCTCTCCTCTCCTCTTCATCCTGCTCCTCCTCCTCCTCCTGCTCCTTTTCCTCCTCTTCCTCCTGCTCCTCTTCCTCCTCCTCCTCTTCCTCTCCCTCTTCCTCCTCCTCCTCTTCCTCCTGGTCCTCCTCCTCCTCCAGGATCTTTAACATCAGTAACGGTAAACAGAAGAAGATGTATAAAGGCTCTCAGGGAGAGGACGGGACTCTCATTAAGGTGAGTGTTTCCATAGTAACAGCAGGGACTCTCATTAAGGTGAGTGTTTCCATAGTAACAGCAGGTGTAGATGATTCTTCTATTTTGCAGGTGTTTACTTCCCCCTCCTCTGTCGTCTTCAGGTGCAGATCGACCCGTCGGGTCTCTACATCGCCACTTCCTGTTCGGATAAGAACATCAGTATATTTGACTTCTACTCTGGAGAATGTGTGGCCACGATGTTCGGACACTCAGGTCAGTGAAGTCATTCAGTCCATTGCTATGAATGTATGTATGTATATATGTGTATTTATATATATATATACATTACGTTATAGTATCGTATGACTTTTAAAATAAAAACTATACGATTATTTTGTTTTGTTTTGACGACATGCTATTCTATAAAAAATTTAATAGTCTGCTGTAGAAAGGCAAAAAAGGTCATAGTATAATATAAATATATATATATATATATATATATATATATATATATATGTAAAAGTAATCCGACTACAAAGTGAATGAACGCATCCTGTGTTTCTGCCCGTCTGTCTGTCAGAGATAGTAACAGGTTTGAAGTTCAGCGGTGACTGCAGACACCTGATCACCGTGTCTGGAGACAGGTGATGCTCCTCACACATTCTGCTCTTTACAGTTCATTGAGTTAAAGTAGTAACACAACCTCTGTGCTCGTGTGCAGCTGTATCTTCGTGTGGCGTCTCAGTCCAGAGTTGACCATCAGGATGAGGCAGCGACTCGCTGACCTTCGACCTCCCAGCAGCACTCAAACCTCCCAGAATGCACCACAGCAAAAAGTGGTGAACCTCAGGTAAATGTTCGGCTCGTAGGAACTGATGTGTTTGTCGGCGTTCATTTACAAAAACTAACTTGTTGAATTATATCCCAACTTATACACAACGGTTAATGAGAGTAAATTCAGTAAAGTGTGTGTGTGTGTGTGTGTGTGTGTGTGTGTGTGTGTGTGTGTGTGCATGCGTGCGTGCGTGCGTGCGTGCGTGCGTGTGCAGCCGGGAGGCATCTTCTCCTCGTGTCGTCAACATGTCATCTGACAGCGACAAGGAGGAGGAAGAGGAAGAGGAGGAGGAGTGCAGGAGTCCTTATATGGCCACAGCAGGATGCCTGGAGGAGGAGGAGGAGGAGGAGGAGGAGGACGCAGGTCTGTTACCATGGTTACACAGCATGCTAAAGCATTAGCATCAGTTTTATCCAATCAGTAGAGAGCTGGATAGAAGTCGTATTGAAGGAGCTCATGTAGTCTGGATGGTGGATCACAGTGATCAGGATCCTCTGCAGTGACATCAAGGTTATTTTGTCATATTTAACAAAGATTGTCCTTCTCAGCTGCCGTAGTTGTGTAACACAACAGTGTTACACGAGTGTTTTCTTTTAAATAAACGCCAGTTTTCTGTGTAATTAACTCTTAACATCATAATACTACTGATGACAGAACCGTTGGTAGAAATGTGTAAAGTGATAACAGACATAAATAAGTCAGCTTGATATTGAGGCTGAAGGATAAACTAGAATAGGACAAAGTGATCAGTGAGGGTTGTGTTTGAGTTCACGGTTAAATCGTAGGAAAGATCAGCAGCTGATGAAAATAAATCCTGTCCTGTTTTTGTTTTCCTGCAGAAATGTCTGATGAGAAGTTCTGCAGAGACACCAAGAAGGTCAGAGGACATTTTGTTGTTTGTGTTTTAGTATATATATATATATATATTGTCATCTCCCGCCTGGACTACTGCAACTCTCTACTCGCCGGAGCCCCGGCGTCGGTCATCAGACCTCTGGAGCTTGTCCAGAAAGCCGCAGCTCGCCTGGTGTTCAATCGCCCCAAGTTCTCCCACACAACTTCCTTTCTCCGTTCTCTACTCTGGCTCCCTGTAAGAGCTCGCATCCAGTTTAAGACTCTGGTGCTAGAATACAGGGCAGTGAAAGGAACAGCTCCTTCATATCTCCAGACCATGGTCAAGCCTTACACCCCCGCTCGACCACTTCGCTCTGCTGCCTCGGGGCGATCGGTCGCCCCGTCGCTCAGAGGTCCTGGCGGCCGATCGACCCGGTCACGGCTGTTTTCTGTCCTGGCCCCACAGTGGTGGAATGAACTTCCCACTGACGTCAGGACAGCGGAGTCGCTGCCCATCTTTCATCAGGCTGAAAACCCACCTCTTCAGGAAGTGCTACCCTGAGCCTTCCACTTAGCACTTATTGTTTTCATACTAGCTTGTTGCACTTATTGTATTCGTACTATTTATAGCACTAACTGTTTCTCTTGTTTCTGTACTTTGGCTCTGAGTTATGCTCTGCTTCATGCTCTTAGATGCTTGTTTGGAAAAGGAAATGTACTTCTGGTGACTAGTAGTTCTTTTGATTACCAATGTTGATGCACTTATTGTAAGTCGCTTTGGATAAAAGCGTCTGCTGTAATGTAATGTAATGTAATGTAATATATACTTATATACTTATATAAACCGCCTCCCTCAGTGTACCTCAGTGTACCTCAGAGTTTCTCAGTGTACCTCAGTGTACCTCAGAATACCTCAGTGTACCTCAGAATTTCTCAGAATACCTCAGTGTACCTTAGAGTTTCTCAGAGTACCTCAGTGTACCTCAGAATACCTCAGAGTTTCTCAGAATACCTCAGTGTACCTCAGAGTTTCTCAGAGTACCTCAGTGTACCTCAGAGTTTCTCAGTGTTTCTCTGGGACTCCTCAGGACGCGTCGGGGGGGCGCCTCCCTCGCCGTCGGTGGTCCAGGAGGACGGGCAGCAACGGCGTCCTGATGGTGAAGTCCATGTTGGACCTGAGACTGCTGGACTCGTACCATCCTGATGGACAGGTGGACCAGGGGGCGGAGCACGAGGTCAGGAAGACAAAACAGACTCCATTAAGAAAACACAGCATTTTGAACGCAGAGTTAACTCCACCTTTTGTCCGGCCCACCCAGGTGAAGACACGTCCCGTTGATGTTAGCCCATCCTCCCCTCGCCCGAGTGGGATGGGCCAGTGTGTGGGGGCGGGGCTTCACAGGACCAATCAGGAGCTGGGGAGCAGCATCAGTCTGCAGGTCAACACTGCATGGGTGAGGACACACATACCATCTAACCTCTAACCTTTCCACCGCATTTCACCTGAAGGTGCTCAGGTGTTGAGTCACATGACAACAGCAGACCTGAGCACCTTCAGGCATCTGAAGAAGGCCATGGAATACGGTAGAAAGGCCAGTAACATTTTATCAGAAATATGTCTCTGGAGTGAAGGATGAACCTGTGACTCTGTATCCAGGCAGAGGACAATGAAGCGAGGACCAATCAGAGGCCGGACTTCATCCCGCTGTCCAACCACAGCCCAGACATGGAGGCTGTGGTTCTGTATCCCGACCAATGGGAGGACAGAGTGAGCCTGGCAGGAAGGTACCAGGATGTTCTACCACGTCTGGTCTCATTCATGCAGCATGAAGCCAGCATGCTTTTTAGGCTACTCTGACCCACAATCCTTTGCAGCAGACATATGAGGAAAAGGTCCCTTGATATGAGGAAGTAGTTTGTCCCAGTTGAATGGATACTGCATGTAACAAAAAGTACTTTGCATGTCCTTAAAGTAAAAAGTATTAGCTTGGATGTTGACTCTGTTGTAAACCCGCCCCCTCTAAACCCCGCCCCTTCCTGTCAGTGAGTTCCAGGTGAAGGAGGCGTGTCCTGCCTCAGGTGGACGTCAGGACAAACCCAGTCCAGACAGCGGCTGCTCACTGGGATTCAGCTCCAGGCTGTCCAGTCCAGTCAGACCTGCAGGAGACGGTGAGACAGACAGATACAGAGAGACAGACAGATACAGAGAGACCTGCAGGAGACGGCGAGACAGAAAGACAGACAGACAGACAAGACACAGTGAGACAGACAGAGATTTCTCATGTCTGTCTCTAACCTTTAACCCATCTCCATTTGGTCTCATAGACTCGGAGCCCACTGAGCCTCTTAGTGTGGATGGAAACTCCTCTGAGCTGGAGGAGGAGGAAGAGGAGGGAGGAGGAGGAGGAGGAGGAGGAGCAGCAGCAGCAGGAGGAAGAGGAGCAACAGAGGTCGTGAGCTCTCAGCTCGTCCCTCAGACTCCAGACCAGGAAGCCTTCCTGAAGGAACACTTTGTCACACTGGCCGACCTCTCGGGATCAGGTCTGTACCTCTGTGATGGTCCGCTGATCTGGTCCAGAGAATAGATTCATAACTTTGTGTGTTATTAACTGGTATTTATTTATTATTGAATAAAAATGTTGAAGCTGACTTCATAATCAGGACTGGTCTCTCAGGACTTGAGACATGGACTTGTATTTAAACTTGTGTTAAAGGTCTCTGGACTTGGACTTGTCTTGAAGAACTCTTGACGTTCAAGTTTAACTTAACTAAACCGTCTTGTCAAGCTGAACCTCTGAGTCTGGAGGACTCAAACATATAAACTGTGTTGACAGGAAGTCCAAGCAAAGCTTCTCACAGCTCCAGTGAGAGTATCAGCATCTCCTCCAGGTTCCTCTCCCAGAATCCAGCTGGAAGGTAAAACCTCAGATGGCACAGATCCACACTTTGTGATGACTCAACATGTTTAGTAGTCTGATCAGGATCAGCTGAGACTAAAGACTGTTGATCTAAAACCCTCTGGTTCTGTTTCTCCTCCTCAGTCGGACTGTGTTTCCTCTCCCATCTCGGACTACTGGAGGAGGAGGAGAGGTGAAGGCCCGGCCTCTGGTCTCAGAAGTCCGCCCTCTGAACCAGAACCAGACCCAAGACCGGAGGGTGTCATGGAACCAGGACCAAACCCAGAAACCGTATCAGGACCAAACCTCCTCAGTTCACGACCAGGCATATCTCCAGAACAGGATCAACCAGGACCAGCCTCCTCAAGATGTGAACCAGAACCAGATGACGGAGGAGACCTCCTCGGACCAGCAGACCCACTGGCCCCCTCCACTGAAGAAGAAGATCCAGACCGCGTTGGAGTCTAAGAGGAATCTGGGCCCAACGGCCCGAGCCGCCGCCTTCCATCTGAACTCCTCTTCCGGACTTCGGAAGGCTCAGTCAGTCCAGAGCCTGCTGACCGACTCAGGTGAGACTCAGAACCTCCAGAGACTCAGGTGATGAGTTAAATAAAGACCCAAACCTCAAACTTTCTCTCTCCCTCAGGTGACTCCTCCTTCTCGACCTCCTGTCCAATCAGAGAACTTCAGCCCCTCCCCCCCCTGCAGCGCCCCACCACTCTCCCCTCCTCCCCCCGACGCCCCCCGTCCACAGCCCCGCCCCCTCAGAGACAAAGCCCCGCCTCCCCCAGATCCCCCCAACAGGAAACAGCCGCCGCCGCCATCTTGTCTGCAGCTTCATCTGCTGTTGGCACCCCGAGGAAGTTGTCGTCTTCGTCCTCGTCCACTCCGGTTGCGTCTCGTTCCTACATGAGTCCGACCGCCAGCTCCATGGCCAAGATGTCTCGCTCTGTCTCCGTAGGCGACGGCCTGAACATCTCAGAATGTGGCGAGGACCCCCCGATGACATCATCATCATCGGTAACCCCCTCCTCTCAGGTCAAAGACACGCCTCCTCCTCTTGTTGCCGTGGTGACCTCCAACGCAGCTCTGGCCACGCCCCCCCACGCCGCCGTCGTTCCCGTCGTCGTTGCCTCCTCGTCTCTGGGTAGCCATGGCAACCAGGCGGCCCCTCCCCCCCGCAGCCTCCAGGTTCGGGTACCCGGCAGACCGCTCCCCGACAAGCCCTCCCTCGCCTCCTTGTCCTCCCTCGCCTCCTCGTCACGGCCTCCTCCGGTCTCCGTCTTCCCCCTGACTCCCCCCCGGCAGGAGGAGGAACCTCAGACTCCTGCAGGCGGCGGCGTGGAGCCTAGAGATGACACAGGTTTGGACTCTCATCTAACTCCTCTTCATCCCGTCACACTGTCATCTCTGGCTCCGCCCCTCTTCTTCAACCTCCTCCTCTTCATCCCGTCACACTGTCATCTCTGGCTCCGCCCCTCTTCTTCATCCTCCTCCTCTTGCTCCGTGCTGACGGGTGAGACGTTTCTGTGTTTGATGTCATTCGTCTCTTCTTCTTCTTCTTCTTCACTCCCTCCATCTTATCATTTAGACATTTAGATTTAGAACTAAACAGGAAGGGGTCAGCCAATCAGCTGTCAGTATTGTTGTTGGTAGAGGGACCTCACCTTCTCTCTCTGTGTGCAGACCAACCAATCAGTGTGGAGACCTGCAGAGCTCTGACCAATGAGCTGCAGAGCTGCTTCAAGAGAGCAACACACCTGTACAGGAAGGTGAGTCTACAACATGTAGGAAGTTTTAAATGTGAACTCACCTAAAGAAGGCCGTCTGGGTGTCGACCTGTCAATCACTGTGTAGCCCCGCCCTAAAGCATCCCCTGCTTTATGGTCTGTTTGACTCTAAATGGACCATAATGTACTAAATGAACATCATGCTGTATTGAAGAAGACTTGAAACTAGAGATTGAGACCATAAACTCATGTTTACAATGTTTACTGAGGGAATAAATCAAGAGAGAAGTAGAGTCATTTTAGACTAGACTTCTATACAACCAGAGGAGTCGCCCCCTGGTGGACACTAGGGAGAATGCAGCTTTAACACTTTAAATAAACGGGGTCTCCTGGTTCAGACCAGAGGTTGCGAAACAGGAAGGGGGCGGGGCAGTTGAATGACATCAGCAGTGACATCATCGGCTCCCTCACCTGTCTCTCGCTCTCTCTCCCACAGGTGAGAGGCTCCTCCCACGATGACTCCGCCCCCGACCAGCATCAGATGGCCATCGTCCTGTCGGAGGCCTTCCAGGCCATGAGGACGGAGCTCGACTGTCTGCCGCTCGGCGTGCCGAGCATGCTGGGAGTTGAGGGGGGGCTGGGGGGGGTGGGGGGTGTGAAGACAGCGGCTCTGCTGGAGGAATATTCTCTGCTGCTGCTGCAGGCTGTTCACCACCGGGTCCACAACATGGAGGCTCATCACTGAGGCGCTTCATCCTCCTCCTCCTCCTCCTCTTCATCCTCTGAGGCTTTTCATCCACTTCTCTTCATCCACTCTTTGTCCTCTCCTCTTCATTGTCTGATGCTCTTCCTCCTCTTTCATTCTTCATCTGTTTTTTCTTTGTCGTCTTTTCCTCTTTGATCTCCATCTTTCTTTTCTTCTTTTTCCTCCTCATCAATTTGATGTTTTCTTCACCTCTTCCTCCTCCTCGTCTTCACAGATGAAGGACCTGAAGCCATTTTGTTTTCAACCCTATTTATTCTGACCTTTTGTTCCTTTTTTTAATTATTATGCAAGAATCTCTCTGGTCTTAAAGGAACGAACGACTCAAAGTTTCTCTCGAGTCGTTTTTTTTAAAGACATTTCAGCGACAGAGTCGTGAAAGTTTTTAATTTAGATTTCTGAAGAGTTATTGTTATGAAACAATGTTAGACTGTAGATACTTTCTAAAGGAACTAACTGCAATACGAGATGCTTTGAACAAACTTTATTGTTCCTTTATTTGATGTAAATGTTTCTTCCTGAGTTCACTTGAATCAGATTTTTAGTTTGTGTTTATTCTGCTGATGTTACACTGAACAGACTCGTTGTCTCCAGAGGATACACACTGAAGTTCCTCTTTTTATAACTGTTATTAAAGGAACACTTAGGACTCACTAACAAACAGGTCAAAGTTTGAAATGTTTTTGTCAAAATGTAATACAAGTTTGAGACTTCAGATGTTTGTGTTTTTATGAAGGTTATTAATATTTATTTAAAATCATTATATTCCATTGACATCGTCTTCAGGAGTTACGTCCATCCTGTTTGTAACCACAGAAAGTCTCGGCCAAAATAAAAGTCCAGTTACAGCTTGATACCTGAAGGCATGGTTTGGTGCCGAGACCCTGATCCGGGGGTCAGAGGGGGAACAGCAGGAAGCCGGAGAAGACACTGAAGTTTCTCGAGTCGTCGTAGAGCCGGTAGCTGGCCGGCAGACTGAGGCGGACCCCGTCGCCCTCCTCCAGCTGCAGGGCCACGCCGCCCGACGTGGAAGCATAGCCGCCGTGGTTGTTCAGGTCCAGGCTGAAGACGACCGGCTGGTTGTTCCTGTACAGGTGGAGCCCCATGTAACCCTTCAGGTAGTCTGCAGCCGTGAAGCTGAAGAAGTAAAGTCCTCTGACAGGAGCCGTGAACACGCCTGACAGACACAGAGCAGGTCAACGGTTACACACTGAAGCCATGACATCATGGGTCTGTAAGGGGACGGGGTTTACCTGGAGTCTGGTTGTAATGGGGTCTTTAAGGCGACGGGGTTTACCTTGAGTCTGGTTGTAATGGGGTCTGTAAGGCGACGGGGTTTACCTGCAGTCTGGTTGTAGTGGGGTCTTTAAGGCGACGGGGTTTACCTGCAGTCTGGTTGTAGTGGGGTCTTTAAGGGGACGGGGTTTACCTGCAGTCTGGTTGTAGTGGGGTCTTTAAGGCGACGGGGTTTACCTGCAGTCTGGTTGTAATGGTGATACTGCTACTGATCTTCTCCTCTCCACCCTTACTTGTTCTTTGGACAAACTCTGTCCCTTCACCTCCAGGCCTGCACGCCCAACTCCACCTGCCCCGTGGCTGTCGGACTCAGTGCGTACTGATAGACGGAGCCTAAGAGAGGCTGAGCGTAAATGGAGACAAGGCAAACTCCCGGAGGACCTTCTTAACTTCCAAGCTCTTCTTTCCACTTTTTCCTCCTCTCTATCTACTGCTAAAGCTGCTTTCTTCTGCTCTAAAATCCTAAACTCTGCTTCCAATCCTAAAAAACTCTTTGAAACTTTCACTTTACTCCTCCAACCCCCACCCCCTCCTCCTACTTCCTCCCTTCTCCCTGATGATTTCGCCAACTTCTTTGACAAGAAGGTAAACGATATCAGATCCTCCTTCTCTCAGCCCCTCTCTCCCTGTCCAATCCTGCCCCACAGCTCTCCCTCCCATCTCCACGCCCCATCTTACCCTTTCTGGCTCCTCTCTCCCCTAACGAGGTCCTCAACCTTGTTACATCTAACCGCCCCACCACGTGCTCCCTTGACCCGATCCCTTCCCCTCTTCTTCAGTCTATTGCGACTGAACTCCTTCCTTTCCTCAACCACCTCATCAACACATCTCTTGTTTCAGGATGCTTTCCCACGGCCTTCAAGACCGCCAGAGTCACCCCCCTTCTGAAGAAACCATCACTCGACCCCTCTGATGTCAAGAACTTCAGACCGGTTTCTCTTCTACCCTTTCTATCCAAAACACTTGAACGTGCTGTCTTTAACCAACTGTCTTCCTATCTCCACCAAAACAGCCTTTTGGACCCCCACCAGTCCGGGTTCAAGGTGGGTCACTCAACAGAGACGGCCCTCCTTGCGGTGACAGAGTTGCTTCATGCCGCGAGAGCTAACTCTCTCTCCTCTGTCCTGATTCTCCTGGACTTGTCTGCGGCGTTTGACACTGTGAACCATCAGATCCTCCTCTCCACCCTCGAGGGGATGGGCGTCTCAGGCTCTGCACTCTTCCCGTTTGCATCCTACCTGACGGGTCGATCCTACCAGGTGACCTGGAGGGGGGCCGTGTCGGAACCACGCATGCTGACTACGGGGGTTCCGCAAGGTTCAGTCCTGGGCCCCCTTCTCTTCTCGCTCTACACAACATCTCTGGGTTCTGTTATTCGCTCGCATGACTTCTCCTACCATTGTTATGCCGATGACACCCAGCTGGTCTTGTCATTTCCCCCCGGTGACACCCAAGTGGAGACCCGGTCACGTCTGTTTTCTGTCCTGGCCCCACAGTGGTGGAATGAACTTCCCACTGATGTCAGGACAGCAGAGTCGCTGCCCATCTTTCGGCGCAGGCTGAAAACTCACCTCTTCAGGAAGTGCTACCCTGAGCCTTCCACTCACCACTTATTGTATTCATATTACTTTTTGCACTAACTGTTTTTCTTTGTTTCTGCACTGTACTTTGGCTCTGAGTTATGCTCTGCTTCATGCTCTTAGATGCTTGTTTGGAAAAGAAAATGTACTTATGACTTCTGGGGACTAGTAGTTCTTTTGATTACCAATGTTGATGCACTTATTGTAAGTCACTTTGGATAAAAGCGTCTGCTAAATGACTGTAATGTAATGTAATGGGGTCTTTAAGGGGACGGGGTTTACCTGCAGTCTGGTTGTAGGCTCGTCCGATGTTGGTGATGGTTTTGGAGAAGATTAGAGTCGTCTCCTCGTCGAACGGTCCGACTGATCCTGAATCAGTCAGACCGGCTGAGAACGCAACCTTCAGGTCACCTGCAAAAAGAAGTTTGACTTCAATGTTTTAATACAATAAAAACCTGTTTTACCTTCTGATGGAACTCTGAATGTTTAATATCTAACTATTTACAAATTTTCAGCTTATTTTTTTTAAATAAACTGCGTTCCACAAGTTCACAGTGAATAAGAAGTGACTCTTAACGAAGGTGAAATCTGTAAAAGTGATATTCAACTAAACTAAAATGCTAATTACTTTTATAGTGTGTAAATAACAAATATAGTCAGATAGATCTTTAAGTCAAAATCTTCCCTTTAATTATTCTATGATTTTTGTGCATCACAAGATGAAAACCTTTCTTCATGTTTTAAAGTTTTCTTTGTTTCTGTTCAGAGTTTTAAACAAAAACACTCAAAATATAACTGGATGAATTCTCATCATTTTATTGTGAAGTTTAAAGAGTTCTAAATGTAACAAAAAGCAGTTTTTCTCTCTGAAGTCGTAAAGAAGTTGAGTCCAAACCTGAGTTTGTGTTTGTGAGACGATCATCAGTTTCATTCAGTCTGAAGCTCAAAACTGACAATCAGGGAACAAAGTTCAGACAAAAGCAGGAAACTGATGAACAGAAGAAGCAGAAGTTCTGACATCTGTTGGTCAAATACTTGATTCACTATCAAACTGTATTAATATACAGTTAGTGTACACCTTCAGAGTTACCTGTGTTTTCTGTCTTCACATCTTTCAGATGTTTCTCACTGACACTCAGTCTGACCTCCAGAGCTGAACAGGAAAAAAAGCATGTTTGATTTAATTCTTTAATTATTGATTCATTAAAGTAATATTGAAGAGGTGATGATGTTACCTGCAGTGTGATTCTCGAACTGCTCCTGCTGTGTCTCAGTGGATCTCAGTCTGACCTCCAGAGCTGATAGACATTCACATTTAATTTATTGTTAAAGTTAATGAGTCTCTATTTCAACTCTTTAGTAGTCTAGATCAATCACATTAATACATTATCAATCAATACCTTAATAATTACTGAAATATGAGACTACCTGTAGTGTTGTTGTGGCTGTCTGTCAGTCTGGACTCCATCAAGGAAAGTTGAACAGACTGAACTGAAAACATAAAATAAATCAGAAACGAACTTGTGACTCCTGGGGGACTTTTATGGAAAAACACACAACAGCAGCAAAAACAAATGTCTACTTTAAAATATAAAAAAGGATTTTAATCATCTGTGTTATGAATAGCTGAAGTTAGAATTCCTGTCAATTGAAATGTCAGAAAAGGTTCCTACAATAACTATCATGATGATAAAGGAGTTCCTCAGGGAACCTTACTGGATCCTCCACAGGTTCAGTTTGAAGAAGCACTACATCTACTGTTTGAGCTCTAATGAATCATTTTTCTCTTTGTGTCACTTTATTCAGATGAAATGTATTAATATACAGTTAGTTTAAACCTTCAAAGTTACCTGTGTTTTCTGTCTTCACATCTTTCAGATGTTTCTCACTGACACTCAGTCTGACCTCCAGAGCTGAACAGGAAAAAAAAGCATGTTTGATTTAATTCTTTAATTATTGATTCATTAAAGTAATATTGAAGAGGTGATGATGTTACCTGCAGTGTGATTCTCCAGCTGCTCCTGCTGTGTCTCAGTGGATCTCAGTCTGACCTCCAGAGCTGATTGACAGTCACATTTAATTTATTATTAAAGTTAATGAGTCTCTATTTCAACTCTTTAGTAGTCTAGATCAATCACATTAATACATTATCAATCAATCAATACCTTAATAATTACTGAAATATGAGACTACCTGTAGTGTTGTTGTGGCTGTCTGTCAGTCTGGACTCCATCAAGAAGAGTTGAACAGACTGAACTGAAAACACAAAATCAGAATAAACAAATGTTGACTATTTAAAAGAAATTACAACAATAATACGTATTGTAACAAGTTCAATAATTACAATTTTAAAAAGTCAATAATAGTAGTCTATGACTCAGCTCAGAGGATCAGCAGGTTCCTTGAAGAACCCTCTTATACCTAAGGGTTCTACAAGAACCTTCAGGTTTCCTTGGTGTTCATAAAGGAGTTCCTCAGAGAACCATGTTGGATCCTCCACAGTTTCAGTCTAAACATTCTCTACATGTTTTTTCTCTGAGCTAAAAACGTGGAGTCTGCTCCAAACCTTTCGTCCCGTAGTCATAGTGAATATATATTTAAACAATACATGGATATAAAGCTACAGTTAGTTTGAACCTTCAGAGTGTTACCTGTGTTTTCTGTCTTCACATCTTCAAGCTGTTTCTCACTGACCCTCAGTCTGACCTCCAACTCTGAAGAGAAAACAGGAAATATCTGATTCATTTATAACTATTTACCACTTGTGTTCATAAATATAATAAAGTCAATTTAAATCTACCTGTAGTGTTGTTGTGGCTGTCTGTCAGTCTGGACTCCATCAAGGAAAGTTGAACAGACTGAACTGAAAACACAAAATAAATCAGAAACGAACTTGTGACTCCTGGGGGACTTTTATGGAAAAACACACAACAGCAGCAAAAATAAATGTCTACTTTAAAATATAAAAAAAGGATTTTAATCATCTGTGTTATGAATATCTAAAGTTAGAATTCCTGTCAATTGAAATGTCAGAAAACATTGTTGTGTTGAACGTCCTTGAGATAAAAAGACAATTCATACTATTCTCAGATTTACACTGTACCTGCACAATAGAACCAAACCAATGCAGCAGCTTTGCCACAAAGTCCACCTTTACAAAGCTTCTAATATTCTGTTTTTGTTGATTCAAATATTTATCATTGAGGTCATACTCAGTGGTTGTTATGACCTGGACTGGCAGCACAGTTGTATTGGGTTGTATTAGATTTTACACGTGTACCTAATAAAGAGGGTGAAATCAACAGTTTGATCATAAAGGTTCCAACCAAAACCTTCAGGAGGGTAAAGGAGTTCCTCTGGGAACTTTACTGGATCCTCCACAGTTTGAAGCAACACATGAGCTCAAATAAATTATTGTTTTATTCTGATATCATTTCATAATCTACAGTTAGTCCTAAACCTCCAGAGTGTTACCTGTGTTTTCTGTCTTAAGATCTTCCAGATGTTTCTCACTGACACTCAGTCTGACCTCCAGAGCTGAGGAGAAAACAGTGAAAGTGAATCAGCTGTCCAAACAACACGATCAGCTCCTCTCTAGTAGACTGCTCAATAAACAGATTGATGGACGATGTACCTGTGTTCATTGTGTCCAGGAGACTCTCAGTTGTGTTCACCTGTCTCTGTAGCTTCATCAGTTTGGAGGTTTGATCTGAAACACGAAGATAAACCAGCTGCAGTGAAACATTTCCTCTGTGAGCTTCAGTGTAGATTCTCTCTCTCTGTTACCTGATCGGTCAGTCTGCAGCTGCTGAATCTGAGTCTCTGCAGAGTT
>NW_027176961.1:999415-1009415 GCF_023349555.1 Cebidichthys violaceus
GGGTCTCCAGGCTCCTGATGGCCTGACGCTGCTCCACCTCCACGGCCTTCACGCTGAGGACCAGGTCCTTCAGGCCCCGCAGCTCGTCCCAGAGGACCGGGAGCTCCGGGGGGACTTCGTCCTCCACCACCGTCCTCAGGTCCTCCTCCTCCATCCTCAGGTCCTCATCCTGGGGGACAGAAGCCTCCAACTGTCCCCAACTAACAGAGAAGAACAGCAGCAGAAACAGAACAACAGACTTCATCCTGAAACCAAAAGCTGCTGCTGAGCAAAAGTCCAACAGCTTATATACTTATACACACACACACACACACACACACACACACACACACACACACACACACTAATCTTTGATGAATGAGTCGACTCACCGAAACAAGTTTCTTCACTTCAGGATTTAACAGAAATATATTTTGTGTAGAAATATGACTGGAAGCTCCAGAAAAAGAGCCGGAGAAGTTGAGCAAGTTGAGAATAATAAGTAATAATAATAAGTCGGTTTGGTTTATTTTAAGTGAAGTTGGTCAGTAGGTTGGTTCAATAACTTGAGTCAGAGTGAGACATCTGAGCAAAACGCTGGTCATCTTTAATTCAACAACAAACAGGAAACTGCATAATCTGAAGAAGATCATCCGATATTGCCCAAAAGCTCAAGAACAGCTACTAAATGGACCGGAAATCAAAGCTGGTGAGATGGACATGAAATCAGCTGCTCAGAGGATGGAGCTCTGCTTCCTGCTCCTCAGAGGATGAACCTTTAGGTTTCATTGACCCGTACGTGTTTATCTCGTGTTGTTGACAAACATCTCCAAAAACACAAGAGATGTTTGAACTAAAACGCCTCCGATTGGCTGGCACTCGTTGCTAAGAATATCATATTTAAAGAATCTGTAATATGTTTATTTACTCATAAAACTTGTATTGTTATTCCAGGGAATGACTTCAAACTTCAAAAACATCGTTACAAAAAGCGAAGACGATGTGAATAAAAACATGTATTTAGATTTGATGGGAGCTTGAAACAAAAGTCAGATCTGTGGTTTGGGGCGTTTTCCAGGGAAGAGACGAAGCCGTCTCTGCTCTCTGGTGGACAAACAATGTTACGACGCCTCTGATCCGACCACAGAGCCATGAAACCAGATTGTTCAACGTCCGTTTGAGGCGCTGGGATCAGTTTCTCTGCAGCGCCGCATACCAAACATAGCTAACACGCTAATCTGCAGCTCAAAGGATCTGTGCACTAAATGGTCACGTGCACACTCACGTGCCTGGCCACGGTGTGTTAAAGATGAATAGAATTAGATGTGAAACTTTGTTTTGATGCTTCAGTAACTTTAATCTGCTATTTAACTGAATCTCCACTCACTTCATAGTTATTTAGATTTCTGTGTATTAATTCCTTTTATTTATAGTTTATAAAGTTAAACTTCTGCAGCTGCTGTGGTTCAATCTTTGTCTTTTCTTACTTCCGAGTCCTGTTGAGCTTCATTTCTATTGATCAGTTGAAGACGATGCAGAAACACAAAAACCAGTAAAGAAAATACGGATGTTAAACCCACGGACCGTCAAAATCTACAGGAGAAGATAAGGAAGTTCTAAAACTTAATTTAATAAAACTGGTTTCTTCTTTGAAAAGCATTTAAATGTTTGAACCATGTCGGCTCGTTGATGTACAAATTCTAGTGTTGGCAAGTTGAGGCTGGCGAGTCTTTCTGGGTATGAGAGGTCAGAGAGGTCATGAACTGGCTCCGTGGATACGACGGGGAGTACAGGCCAATATGACGTCATACGTAATATCATAAACAAACCACGTTTGTCACGTGTTTTTTCCCCCAGAGGAAACCGGAAGTGGCGGACTCATGAAAACAAAAACACGTCTGGCGGCTCGTTGTCTCCTCTGTTTAACAAACATCAGACCTAGCTCTAACACGTTAGCTCATACTTAGCTTAGTTAGCTCCTAGCTGTCCATGGCTGCCTCATCCTCTCTCCCCCATCACATGATGGTGGAGTCGGTGGACGACGCAGAGGGTCTGTACGTGGCGGTGGAGCGGTGCCCCCTGTGCAGCACCTCCCGCCGCAGGCTGACCTGTGCTCGGTGCGTCCAGGCCGGGGACTTCGTGTCCTTCGACGGGAGGAACAGTGAAAGGTAAAGTTCAGAGTCACAGCTAATGCAGAACTCCATAGGCACATTGAGACATTTTACAGGAACCTTCATTTCTCCGCGTTCACACACAACATATGAGGTTTTATATGTTGTTGGTGTGAGAATATTGACTCTGTTTATACTTCGGCATTGATATCAGTATTCAAAGCAACACTAATTCCAACAAATCGTAAAGGTTTACTTTCTTCACATCACTCTCCACCGAGGTGAAGCAGGATTAAGGGTCGTTATTTAGGATAAATAGTCGCTGCTAGGTGTAATACAGACATGCCGATTGGAAGAGTGTAGAACTATCAAGACAACTATAACTATAATGTATTTGATATTATTCCTTTTCACATATACATTCCACGTTAAGTTGTCAATTCATGGTTTTGTACACAGGTTTGTAGCATTAGCAGCTAACGTTAGCATTAGCAGCTAACGTTAGCCTCCGTCCAGCTACAGTTACACAACGTGTGGAAACCCAAAATAACTTTGTCCTCACAGTCCTCATGTCTCAGCTCAGTTTCTCTGGGACCACAACAACAAAACACACAGACGTTGATATATTTAAATGTGACTGTTTATGTTTCTGCAGATACATTGAAAAGTTAGAGCGACTGAAGAAGCTGAAGGAAGAAAAGGAGCAGCTGCAACAGAGGTGAACACACATCACTGATGACTAAAGGGTTATCTCTGCACCTTTTAAACTATAACATATATATATTATATATGTGTATATATATATATATAGAGAGAGAGAGAGAGAGAGAGAGAGAGAGAGAGAGAGCGAGAGATGTATAAACAGCTGTTTGGAAAAGAACTGATGCTTAGAAAGATACCTGGCGGCTGATTGGATGAACCGTCTGTCAAATACATAGATAGAAATACATAGATAGAAAGATAGAAATATAACTATATAGATATAAATACGTAGATATAAATATTACTACATGCAGTATATAACGAAGCTAGTTGTTCTGTGGATGTAAACAGAGTTTCAGTGTTTATCAGGATGTTGATGTTCCTGAACTCGTCTCTCCTCACAGAGTCCTCCAGGACATGGACGGGAAGCAGCAGGCTGATGAGATGGTGAGTTTGGGTGATCCACATGAACCGGACTCGGACTGTTGTCTTTGATAAAAGATGATTTATTGGTGTGTATTTCTGTATATATATATATATATATATATATATCTATATATTATTATCATACTGATGAAGTGCTTCCTCTCAGAAATGGAAGATCATGTCGTGTAAGATGAAGATCGAGCAGCTGAAGGAGGCGATCGCCGGGGGCAACGAGGAGGTAAAGAGCGGTGAGTTTTGATCATGAAACGTACAGATTTGAACAGACCTCATTCACAGATGTTCATCTACATATCACAGAGGAAGCACAGGAAATATTGTTTATTCTGTGTATCAGGTTTTAATGTGTTTTAGCGTCTCATATGAATATGTGGTTATATTTCATTGAGATAAAAAAGGAATAATGTTGAATACAAACTTAAAGAGGCCCGAAAAAAATTATCGTTTTGTTCCTCATGGTTTCTGTTCAGCAATCTGACGCTCAGTTGCCTCATTATGATTATAGTTGTTTTATTATTATTATTATTATTATAGTTGTTATTGTTGTTATTATTATTATTATTGTAGTTATTATTGTTGTTGTTTTCATTATTATCATTACTGTACATTAGTATTGTTATTGTCACGGTGCTCCTCCCTCTTATGATGGTCTTTACGGGTTCACGGTTCCTCCTTCATGCTCCTCGTTTCTGGTGTCCTCTAGATAAGGAGCTCCTCCTGCGCTCTCAGGAGGAAAGCCAGCGGCTGCAGCGTCGGGCCGGACGTCACCAGGAGAAACGGGACAAGATCGAGCGTCACAACCGCCGGCTGGGGGACCTGCTGGAGAGACGCAGCCGGGAGCTTCAGGTACGCCTGGGCCAGCTGGCAGCTCTGAGACAAGACCACATCCTGGAGCTTACCACCCACATCTTCCACACCCAGGAGGAGAAGCAGGGCAGCAGGTGAGACCACCCGAGTCCAGAGAGGTTCAGAGTCCAGAGAGGGTCAGAGACCAACTGGCTCACAGCGAACGTCTGGACAGAAACACTACTCGGTCCAGAGACCACCAGGGTTTTTTCAGTCAAATGTCCAAACACACCTGTCCTCTGCCCCTTCGTGTCGCTCAGAGACCCCGCAGACGTGGTGGCGGAGTGCGACCCCGCGTTGACCTCCAGCACGGTGAGCGAGCTGGCCGAGGCCCGGAGGACCACCTATCTGTCAGGACGCTGGATCTGGGACGACCAGAACGGAGAGACCAGCATCAGCATCACGGGACCCCCCGTCACCCTGCCCAGCAATGGAGACTGCTCCGCCTACTACAGCTGGGTGGAGGAGAAGAGCACCAATCAGGGCCCAGGTGAGGATGGATGGGGGCAGGGGCTTTGACCTCCTGTCTGTCTGACCTCCTGTCTGTCTGACCTCTTGTCTCTCTGACCTCCTGTCTGTCCGTCTGTCTCTACAGAGTTGGACCACATCAACCCGGCCCACACCATCAGTGCTGCTCTCTGCTACACCACACAACTCATCACCATCCTGTCTCACATCCTGGACGTCAACCTGCCCAAGAAACTCTGCAACAGGTGAGACAGGACACACCTGCTGCTGCTGCCTTCACTCCCACGGCACATCGTTGGTAAACAGAGCGTCAGCTTCTTTCACCTGTCTGATTTCATGTCTGTTTGTTCTTCAGTGAGTTCTGTGGAGAGAATCTGAGCCGATACCGCTTCACCAGAGCCCTGAGCAAACTCAACACCAACATCCTGCACCTCTGCTTCTCACAGGTCAGACTCTCTGAGACACACTGAGACTCTCTGAGACACTCTGAGACATACTGAGACACTCTGAGACATACTGAGACACACTGAGACTCTCTGAGACACACTGAGACTCTCTGAGACATACTGAGACACACTGAGACTCTCTGAGACACACTGAGACACACTGAGACTCTCTGATACACACTGAGACTCTCTGAGACATACTGAGACTCTCTGAGACTCTCTGAGACTCTCTGATACACACTGAGACTCTCTGAGACACACTGAGACATACTGAGACTCTCTGAGACACACTGAGACACTTTTAGACTCTAAGTGTTTAATGAGAAATAAAAGTTGGACCAGGTTCTTCTGTGTTTTCAGCATGTAGACAGTGAGAAGCTCCACCCTCATCACACTCTGAGGAACATCATGTTCCTGGTTTCCCCCGACAACAACAACCTGGGCAGGTCTGTTTAGTCTTAGATCAAGTTTATTCTGAAGCTCTGATTATACAAATTGACTGGTCTCTGTTGTCCCCATTGTGGTTCTGGTCCAGAACGGGTCCGTTTGAGGTGAGCGCTGATTTGGAGGAGTCGATGGAGTTTGTGGAGCCGGAGGCTGCCGGGCCGGCGGAGGAGAGCGGAGACGAGGCTGTGACAGACGAGGAGACGGACCTGGGGACGGACTGGGAGACGGTGCCCAGTCCTCGGTTCTGTGACATCCCATCACAGGTAGGAACAGGTCTGTAGAGAGTTGGACCGGGTTCAGGTCTGTAGTCTGTAGAGTTGGACTGAGTTTATAATTTTTTATGATTAAAACTACATAACATTTCTCCCCCTCCCCCTCCCCCTCCTCCTCCTCCTCCTCCTCCTCCTCCTGCTCCTCCAGTCCATGGATCTTTCCCAGAGTGCATTACAGGTGTCCCAGCCCTCTGCTAACACAGGAGGGATGATCTCGTCTGCTGCTGCCTCCGTCACCTCCTGGTTCAGAGCTTACACCGGCCAGCGCTGAACCGGACCACAACCA
Source organism: Cebidichthys violaceus (assembly GCF_023349555.1). NCBI lineage: Eukaryota > Metazoa > Chordata > Actinopteri > Perciformes > Stichaeidae > Cebidichthys > Cebidichthys violaceus. The sequence goes on from NW_027176961.1 coordinate 1,005,417, forward strand.
CGAGAACTGAACCAGGACTCCTGGAGGTCTCAGACTTTGGACTGGGGTCAGAGGTCAGGCTGGCAGGGCAGCGGTCAGCAGCTGGATGAGGATTGTCTTCTGAAGATTATTTAATACAGTTTTACCATGTAATAACTGGTTTATTACCACACCCTAACTGAGGACATCAGGTGGTTTGATCCGGTCCAACCAAACCAGATGTAACACAAACAGCTCCAGTTAAATGGATCAATAATTAAATTGATCAATGAATCAGGACCTTCAGTATTTGGATCAGGTAGCTGGTCTGTCAGGTTCATATTTTATCAATATTAAAGGCCTCTGATCAGGATCAGCTGTAATCATAGAAGTTATAACAATAATAAACATTTCAGTGTGTTATAAACCCTTAATTACATGTTTAAAAACTGGTAATCATTGATGAATATAGGGGACTTAAATTGATGTGTAAATAACTTCTGATATCCTGTCGACCTGCCAGTCTGTCCGCCTGTCTGTCTGCTCACCACAAAGGGAACGTTTTTGCTTTTATTTTGTTATTTGTGTGACGACGAACTGAACTGAACTGATAACGGATCGTTGTTTACAAACCTGCAGACCGACAGCCAATCAGAAACCAGACTGACTGTTTTTTTTGGAGCATCACGACGATCGGGAGAGTCCCGATAATGTCTTGTATATGGTTTCCTGTTTTATGATGGGATGTTTCCTGTTTTATTACAAGAGGTTTACCGTTATATTACGGGAGCTTTACCGTATACAGAGCTTAGAGGAACAGGTTTGTCAGAACTGAGGATGAAGCACATCAGTGGAGTTTAAATGTTTCTTTGAAGTGAAGCGTAGAGAACTCGTTGGTTCTTCTTCCTTCAAAGGGACAAAGTGTGTTTTAAAGTTTCTGTGTTGAAAGCGTTTAAAATAAAATCCTGTTTTCTGGTTTTGGACGCTTCTCAAGTCAAACTTTTCTTTTAAGATATTGAAAGGAATCGACAGATGTAATGTATGTGGCAACAGTATGTTCAAGAAATCCCTTAGCACCACCATGAGAGGCCACGACCTGAAACTACAAGCACAGCACCAGCCTGGTCCACGGAAACCTCTTTGCAAGCAGAACAACACCGATATGGAACGGCCTGAGTCGAGACACGGTCAGCTCCTCCTCATTTAATGCATTCAAGACCAGCCTAGGGAGGGAATGGCAACATCATCAAAGCTGAAGTCAATACATATTCTCCTACTAGTCCAGTCTCACGCATTGCGACAACTAACAAACCTTGAGACTCAACGAATTTCGGATGAGGATCAAGCCATCACGTTGGTAAGGGGTTATGATTAGGTGAAGGGGAAAGAAGAACTCTGGCTGCCCTTAGTTACGGACTCACACACTTTGTATTCAGAACACTTGTTCTCAAAAATGGGTTTGTATTAACTATTTAATAGATGTCCTTGCGGGTCTCCAAATGGAGGTGTCCCAGCTATCATCAGAGGAGGTAAGTTTATAATAATTACATTTTGTGTGTTTTTACAGGTATCGGGGGTGGTCCTGGAAAAATATATGGGGGAAGATTAACACCTCTAAGTGCTAAAAAGAAGTTAAAATATAAATAAATAGTTAAATAAGAAAATAAGTGCCATCAAACCACAATAAAATATAAATAACCTACGAGGATGTATTTCCATAACCAGGACCACTCCATTACCCGACCAAGGATCCACTGGCTCTAGTTAATGTGATTGAGGCCTTGGGGGTGAAATGTATTCAGTTTACTCATCCACTGTCTCTCCTTCACTAGTCTCTGTCTGTCCGACCACCAGGATCCCGACTCCAGCCCCATGATGAGAATGTTTTCACTCCCATGTTGTCTAAAGTGTTCATACAGGAGAGTCGTTTTGTTTGCCTTATTGATCAAGTACAAATGTTTCAATCTTAGAACTAAACTGTTCTTGTTCTGACCAATATAAAGTTTATTACAGACACAGCACTCAATACAATAGACCAAGTTTGTTGACTCTGGCTTAGTCACAAGCGAGACAGGTGCACTCAGGTGAGTATGTTGGTTCACCATGAATTTGATATTTTTAAAGTGTCTGCCATGTTTTTCTTTTTTGCGTTTGCTGCCAAGCGAGGCATGTACTAGAAGGTCTTTGATACTTTTGTTCCTTCTAAATGCTGCTATGATTTTGAAATCAGAAAGTGATCCCATGCGGTCCTGTACCCTCTTGAAATTACTTTTGATCTTTAAATTCAATGTCCTAGATGCAGGAGACAAGGTAGAGACAAAGGGGACCAGATGGTGATAGTTGTCCTCTCTCCTAGGTCTCGGCCCTTGTTGGTAGCCTCGCTGGACATCCACCTTAATGCCCCGGAGGAAGGTCCTGCTGTACCCCCGACGTCTAAGTGCCCGGAAGAGGGTCCTTATCAGTTATACTTTATCAGTTTATGATTGCCGTCAATGTGCCATAAACTGTTTGGTGCTGGTACAGAGTACTTCCTGCGCCTTCTTGGGTTCAGCTGAAGTGTGCGGCTGAAAACCCCACCAGGATCCACACGTCGCATGGATTCCTGGACACGCTGTCCTACAATGTTCCAAACAATGCACATGATATGGTGCACTGAAAAAAACCAAGTGAAACATCCCCCAAACTGTCATTGAATTCTAAAGTAGCACGAAATCCAGACTGGCACTAAGTAAAGCTGTCTTTTACCACATTGTGAGCAAATTAGCATGTAGACCAAATCCCAGCATATGAGTAAATAACCACGGAACAAATGATAACGACTACTGTCCCTTACTTTGTATACTTATGCCTTGTGCATTCAAATGGCCAACCATCATTTTATAACCAGTGTTGGGATGTTGCTGCAGAATTAGGGTCACAGTTTCATCCAAAATCGTTGTCCTCCAATGGAGTTAATAGATCGTCGACTCTGATCATCCAAAATAAGACAAAAGACAAAAGAGACAACAAAAGAAATGTGACCTAACTCACAGTACAAACAGAAGACATTGATCACAATCTGTCGTAAACTGCAGTTTAAGGTTGAGATTATTTAAGCCTGTCATCTGGAACATAATCACCTGGTGTGCTTTAGTTCCTGTGTTTAATGTAAACCCAACTGCTGTGTCCTGTAGGAATAAATGAAATGTGACTAGAGGTATGATGATATCTGATATATAGTAAGTACTATAGTGCGCTATATATCTATATATATATATATATATATACATGTGTGTGTGTGTGTGTGTGTGTGTACACACTGTAAAAAGTCTTCAAATTTCCAACCCATCTTCTATATACTGGTGTATTTTGTTGGATTCCACCACTCATCTGACCAGATGTGTGCATAGATCATGATCACTGAAGAGTAGGCAGTCTTGTAAACCACATCTGTTCATGAGAGCAAATGAAGCAATTGCTATTAAATGAGAATGAGAAATCCAGAGCTACTTATAGCACTTGGTCTATCAACCCTTCTCACTGACGGTGACATTTTTTTTTTTTTTCTCTCTGACCATTTTCATGTCTGACAAAGTCCCCGGCTCATCCTCACATCACAGAGACTGTTTTCAGATTTTAATTTGCTTTAATTTTCAAGTTATTGGCTTTAATATGGCTGAGGCTGCCCCTTGGAATTGTGGGTAATTACCAATACCGAATTGAATCCCTCACTAATTGGGCTGAGCGCGTGTCTTTTGCTGTCTCATTCCTGCACACACTAATATTTGTAGACACTTTCATTATATGTCCTTTCTTTACATAGAATACTGTATTTCACGTCTGTGTAGAACATATTTAGTGTTGCTGATCTGACAGAAACCGCAGTGAAAAAACACAGAGGGGCAAACAGTACCTCTGCTTCACTGAAGGGGGCGTGCGAGAGCCCACGGGTCGGGTTTATCTTGTCAAGCTGCACAGAGCAGATCGATCCAGACAGGAAGTCAGACACCGATAAGGGATAGAGCATCCGGTGACTTTTCAAAATAAAACACAGATTTGTAA